>NW_027109364.1:269400-296755 GCF_000696795.3 Halyomorpha halys
AAAAAAAACTCCATAATCTCAAGAAATAATGCAGATTTTTTATGTACATATTTTATGAACCTTGGTAATTATGTTAAAAAGAAAAAAAAAACAAAATGAATAGAAAAATGAGTAATGAAAACAACTAAAAAATGTAACAAGTTTTGGTAGAAGTTCTTACAGCATGAACAAAACTGAATATTTAAAAAAAAAAAAAAAATGATATAAAACCAAAAAGATATTAGAAGTTACTTAGTCCAAAAATAACAGATAATTTGATAATATACACAAATGTATAATAATACATTTATGCATCATACTTTATTTATTAAAAATGTATGTGTCAGTTTTACATGCAAAAAAAAATTGTACAATTTTAAAAATAAAGTTGTTTAAACTACTTGCATCTCTTATAATTTTTATTTTGAGATCTCTAATATTTCTTTTATTTCCCAAAAAAAAATCACCCAATCCTAAATTTTTTTTTAATATAAAATATTATGAAAGAAATTTTTTTGTTTTTTTAATACAACTTTAAACTCAATTCATAGGTTCAAATATATTTTTCTGAATAGATAATTAGAATTTTTTAAAAATTATAAGCAAGAGTCTCTACAACAATCCTCTAAAAGGGACATTTTAAAAAAAAACTTAAAATGATTAAATATTAAATAATCTCTCATTATATCATAAATTCAATTTAATTGAATCAAAAAATGAAAAAATTCCAGGAAACATTCTACTCCATTCCAATATTTTTTTGGCCATATTGCATGGAGCATGGAGGAAAAAGAGATTTAAACCATCAAAATAAGACAAGTTGTAGTTATTCTCATACAAGAGTAAAACTTAAAAGGAAGAAACAAAGTCATAACTAAGAACGATAATAAACATGAGCTGAGTCTAGTTTAAATTAAATTATAATAAAACCCCAACGCCATTATACTTTAACTAATTCATATTCAAATCAAATCATTCAAAAGATATAATTAAAACAAATTAGCTTTCACAAGCTTGTTAAAATTAAATGTTAACTTTGACAAGCTTATTAGGTTTAATTAAAACTTGGTAATGTAATGTAAATGACTCATTAAATAATATGAGAGATAATGTTTAAGAGCATTTAATTATAAGATTAAAATTATAAACTAGAACTCTTTTGTTCTTAACATAAAAAGTTATTTCCAATGAAAAAATAAATCGAGTTAAAATTAGTAGAAACATATTACCACATTCCTAGTATTGTCTAACAATTGAAATAGTGTGCTGAAATTTTAACTATTTAGAAAGCTACTTAAAAAATTAATATATTACTTTATCGAGCAATTTTAATTTTGATATATTCTTAAGAAAGTTAGAAATATGATGTAATTGGAAATATTACTTTTTAGTATTGGGTAGTAATGTTTCATAACATGCTAAGTTTTAAAAAAATTATCTAAAATGCAATAACTTTTAAAAAAATAAAGAAAAATATATCACGATTATGAATGTAACAACCAATAAAACTAGTAAGTCGTTCCAGTCAATAGGAAACATGCCACTTTTTAAAACTATTTTCTTTATATAGAATTGTCAAAATGCATGTTATAACAAATTTACCAAGCCGTCAGCTCCAATTCTACCTCTTCCTGTGACTCTGAACACTAAATCAACCTCCCACCAGTCAAAGGTAGTTTTCGACTTTGTCCATATTGCACCTGTTCAATGATAAGAAAGATTAGTAGTTAATTGATAAATGTATTTATATGAGAATAACTGGCATTTCAAGTCTAAGGGATGAAAAATTGCAAATGACACATAAATTATTTAGTTCAGATTTTAGTTTATCTATAAGAAAGTAATTTTGGATTGAGTTCACAAACATAATTTTAAAACTATCTAAGTAATATATATAGTGCACTTGTAATAGTTTTTTGTTGGAACAATACGTATCATATGCCAGTTGCAATAGAAACTTAAACTTCGAAAAACTAGCAGTTTACTTCTGAACGGAAATAGTTTAAGTATAAAAACTAAAATGATAAATAAATTACCTTTTTGACTTCTCAGGGAGGGTACCACTCGAACATTTTCAGCACTTGCAATGGCATCTGGAAATCACACCAAAATAAAAATGTATCCATAAATGCCCCAATAATGACATATTCAAATATGATTCTGTTTAAGGGTAACTTACTTCCACCATATTCCCAAAAAGGCACTGAACCATCTTTTTGGGCAAGATATGGGGGTTTAAAGGAATATTTGTACTCAAATTTCCTATGAGGTATGCTTCCTAAGGCCGTACATACATATAAAAATAGGAAAACGTTTAAAAACCACCATACTTCCGCACTCATTTCCTTTATGTCTTGTAAACGCACTTTGACTTAATAACATATGATTGAAGACTGAGAACTACAGAAGATAGTACATTAGTCGTTGACGTGGAACTAACTTAGGGGTTACTGAAAACAAAACGTTAACACACCTTTCAAGCAACGTCCAACAGATGACTCTCTGGTTGCTCACGAACGAATAAGAAATTTGATAACTTATTTTAAGACATAACTATTGATCAAACACAATTAAAAGAAAAATCATGACTGTTTCTTTCATTTCTCAACATAAGAATCAAACTAAAACATTAAAAATTTTATTTTAAAAGAATTTAAATAAATCGATCAACAAATATTAAAAAGTCGATACTAACCCTTTTCTATCGATTAGCTCGTTCAAAAACTTGAAAGGCTTCAATGGGGTTCCTCTTGTGTCAACTTTGATAAGTCTTGTGCAATGGAAGATAATGCTGCAAAGAAGTTTTCTTCTGGTTTTCTGGACCATTACGAACCGCCACTTAAGAAAATTGAAAAACAGCTAACGGATCTAACGTAAGGTATTTTTAATGGTTAGTGGATTTTATTGATATCTACTATCTTCGATCCATTGTCATTAAAAGTTCTCATTTATTAAAAAAAGATATACAAATATTGTTCGATTTACTAGTGGCATTGTTCCATTTTCTTTGTATAATATAAAGTAATCTAATTAAATATGTCAATCAAAAGTTACAGGTCAGGAGGCCATTACATTCTTATGTTTATGCTATCTCATTGAACTTTGTTCATGTGATATAATTTTTTATTTTTTTCAGAAACTACTTAGTTATTATTAAACAAAATCATTGTATGACACCTATATGGATCTTTTTTAAGTGGTCTATTGTCAATTAAAAAATCTATTTTGCACTTTGACCTTCCATCATAATTTTTTGGAAGATTGCTGATTGACCGCGTGTATCAATAAATAGAATATAGTCCAGGTGCGGTAAAATTAAACTCAAATAGTGATATGATGTACTGCAGGGCTAAAAAAGATACAAACACTTAACATAATTAAAAAAAGTAAATAGAAAATTACAAGGGTATACAATGAAACATAAAAATTAAAGGTTATAACAATAAATGAAAACGGAAATAGTAACAGATAAAAAGAAGAAGAATTAAAGAAACTACAAATTAAGAGATGAAAAGAGATAAGAACAAAATCAAGAAGGAGAAAATACAGAATACATATAATCTTAAATAATGTAATCTTTTATTTATATTCATGTGTTATCAGCTTAAGTATACATATATTAATTACTTTATTATTAATTTTTCTATTATATAATGTATACACTTCTGTATCCCATTATTTTAACTTTATTTCTTCTTTGTTTCCTATCCATGTAAATTTTAATTTTTTTTTTTTTGTTTCTTCTCCCCCTCTATTTTGTATATTATCATTTATTGTTTACCTAATTTTAATATTTTATACACTGTTTACTTTAACATTATTTTCTAATGTGATGTACTTAACTGCCATCCCCATTCCTCCCAATGCAAATGGTTCACTCTGACTTTGACTTCCGTCAAAACAGGTATGAATTATGTCTCATTCATTTTCTTCCTTTTTTTTTTTTTCTTTCTTGATTTTATTCTTTTCATCTCTTAATTTGTACATTCTTTAATATTTCTTCTTTTTATCTGTTACTATTTCCGTTTTCATTTATTGTTTATAACCTTTAATTTTTATGTTTCATTGTATATCCTTGTAATTTTTCATTTATTTTTTTACTTATCTTAAGTGTTTTTATCTTTTGTAGCCCTGAAACGTGGGGCGAAATGTTGGCTCAAATAAAAATAGTACATCGTATTATCGTTGTTGAGCAAGTCATAGTATAATAGAAGTTTATTCTGTATTTTAACATTGTGACTCGTCCAAAAATACTAGGATAAATTAAATGCGGAGTAGGACATAATTTTCCCTAAAACTTTCAATGTATAATTCAAACACAAAGTGTTTTCATTGTGACTTGAAGGCAGGAATTAAAAAATTATAAATGGAAGATGGTCTAGACGTGGTCTAAAGAACTCAAATAGTAATTAAAATATTTATTGTGAGCCTAAGTTTCACCCCATGTTGCGGGGCTAAAAAAGATACAAACACTAAAATAAAGTAACAAACTAAAAAAATAGGTAACATGAAATAAAAGTAAACTAAGGATGTGGCTCATTATGATTTAAAATATGGGAAAATTCATATAAAAAAGAACAAATTTCATTAAAGAAAATGAAAATAAAATGTACAGTGAAAAGTATAAATTACCAAGAATTACAAAAAGGTATAGCACAATTAATAAAAATAGAAATAATAACGAATAAAAAATTAGATTATAAAGAAATATAAAAATACAATATACACTAAAAGAGGGAATAAGAATATAAATCAGGAATCATAATTAGGTTAGTTCAATTTTATTTCATGTTATCAATTTGTTGGTATAGATTGTCCATCGCCCATGTTCACACCCATGTTCCTGCGCAAAACCAATCTTCCTTGCCAGCAACTTCCTTCCTGACATCTTAGATATCACCCAGGTCCTAGAACCACATGTAGCAGGTCCTATTACTTTCTCATACACAATAATCTTTCCCAAATCACACGTAAATCCATAACTGTACTCAAACAATTCCTGAGATTCCATAATTCCTTTCGGAACACCCGTCAGCTCCTAGTATCCTCTCTCGTCTTCCCCCACTTCGACTACGGTTCCTTGGTCTATGGAGGGCAATCTGCAGAACTAGAGTTGAGACTGAAAAGACTCATGAATTGTTTTTTAAGATTTATCTTTGGGTTCCCAAGGCGCTCTCAAGTCTCCTTCCTGAAGGCAATACTTCCTTGGTGTTTTCCTATTCCAAGTTCTTAACATCAAAAAGCCTACCTATATCCTTGATCTCCTCACTCTTCATTCATCCATCCACTCATTAAACACCAGATCCTAACCAATTGATATATATATGCCCTCCTATAGAATGCCGCCTTCTTTAGCAAATCCTTTGTCATACGTGCAACCTCCTTCTAGAATTCTCTTTCCATCTCCATTCGCCAGTCCTCATCCATTCTTTCCTTTAAACAACACCTATTCCTCCATTTATTGTATAACTAAACCTCCGCATCATTGTAATCAAATAAATAGGCATATCTTGATTAACATTATAAACAGTAGTTAAGCCAATATCCCTATGCAATTTCATTTTACTATCTGAAAACTTGTAATTGCTTGCCAGACAAAAATCTTAATGTGTGAACCATGTATTTATTTTTAGGGGACGTATGTCCAAGAATAAAATTATTTTTTCATTTCATTTCATTCAATAATCTTGATCCTATGAGACAGGGCTCAATAGTTATAAATTTTTCGGATAGCAAAGCAGCATCAATTTCTTGTTGTCATCTTTGTTTTCAGTTCCAACACCATTTCATTATTTTTGGTTTTTATTCCACCCAAAAAAAAGAAAGTAAAACTTATTACGCTAATAAAACCTATAAATCAAAATATTTGCCTTCATTCACAGTTTTGAAGGATTTGGTTATTCCTAAATTTTCTTACCTGATAGGAATTTTAGTAAAGTCTAAAAAGTCTTATCAGTTATTTGATAAAATTTAATATTTTAAATCATATATATTGCGTCAAACAAAAAAAATAAATTGGTCTGTTTTTCAGAACTAGACAGTGTGCAACTCTCACAGAGATTGAAGCAGAAAATGCGAAATTTAAATCTGTCGATATGTCTGAAGTCAACAATCTGGTTAGAAATCACATTTTTTTTTTTTTAATGCCTAACTTTTAATTATTAACTGTATATGGTTGTTTTGTTTTTTCAGTTTGCGACTATCAAAGAATATCAGTTAAGGTTAATGAATGTCAAAAAAGAAATGAATCATCTCACAGACAAATCATTTCAGTTAAAGGTAAACAAACTTTTATATTTTTATTTATTCATAGAAAGGATATGTACATACTGTAGTACATATTAAAATTTGCTATATGCTTAAGGAATGAGTAAATATGCTAGCATAAAAAGGGGAAAAAACAAGTTTTTCTACGTATTTTAGATTAGAATGATGAATTTTTTTAAATGTTTGACTAGTTTACAGTTTCCCACAGACAGAGTTGGGCAAAAATTAGCTATAGTTGAAATTATTAGCTAAAATTGCCATGGATACGACCCTTATTCATGAATGAACCATTGATAAGTAAATATTGTATCCATAACAATTGCCATGGATACGACCCTTATTCATGAATGAACCATTGATAAGTAAATATTGTATCCATAACAATTGCCATGGATACGACCCTTATTCATGAATGAACCATTGATAAGTAAATATTTTATCCATGACAATTGCCATGGATATGACCCTTATTCATGAATGAACCATTGATAAGTAAATATTTTATCCATAACAATTGCCATGGATACGACCCTTATTCATGAATGAACCATTGATAAATAAATATCCTATCCATAACAATTTTAGCTATTAGTTTTAACTATAGCTAATTTTTGCCCAACTCTGCCCACAGTTCAATTCCATCTGACTAAAGTTATTTTATGAGTACTTTATAAATGATTTTGTTTTGTTTTTATCCCTCTAAAAATAGAAAAGAACATTAAATTAATAGGTTGCATAATTCAGATTGGATATTACCTTTGTCTACCAATGGTAATTGAAGGTACTATAAATACTTATCTGATGTTTTGCTATGTCCGTTCCATATGAATTCTACTAGAGATATTTGGAGATGAGGGGCCTCCTCTTATTGATTAAAAAGAATAGAAAATATAAAACAAATAATAGTTATAGACAAAAGATAATAGAAAATTATAAAAAAAACAGTCAGAAGTCGAAAAAATAGTAGTGGAGGGAGGTGCAAGGGAAAAAGGAGTTAAAGGGTAATGTTTATAGGGTTTTTGGAGCCTTTCCTGCCCTGCCACCTCGCAGGAAGAGGGGATGGTGTGACTGATCAGAAGATAGGATTGAAGGAAACCGGGAGACTGTCGAAAAACTTGATGTGCCTCTGCTCATTTGTTTGTTATTGACAGTAATAATTTTTAATGTCTGTTGAGTAGCCTTAAAATAAGTCCATTATTGTTCAAGTTCTTTTCGTTTATGTCTCATGTAGTTGCCCAGGTCAGTCTTTGCCAATGTAGAGATTAATAATAACGTTCTATGTCTGGATTTAGTATCGGAATATTATTAAAAACACTTGAGAACAAGAATTGTATTTAAGTGTGAATGTGACAAATAGGATTTTTGGTTAGTTTATTTTTATCTTCCACCTTCTTACCATATCGTCAGGTGCTCTTTGACAGCTTGATAAGCGTTCTTAAAATCTGTAGCATTTTCATTTTCGACACCATCAAACACATAAAGTTGTGATCATATATTAATAATCCGAAAAATTAAAAGAAATCTATATTTGTTCTCGGAATTAGCTTAGAAAATTTAATAATTAGTTAAAAATTGATTACTCTTTTTATTAAATTTTATTTTCTTTAAAATAAACAGTTATATTTTTAAGTTTGACTAGACTTGAATATAAATTAAAAGATAATCAAAACCGAATATTTCATGTCCTTGATCATATCCAGTGGTTAGTAACTGCAAACGTTAAATTTTTGCAATTGTTGAAAATGATCAATAATAATTAAAAATGTTTAAAATTTGATTGCTGTATATTAAATTTAATTGTTGTTAGTTTTTATTTAAAGGAAGGAATGTTCTATTGACGATTGCAGTAGAAATATACCAACTGGTTCAATAAGGTACAAATAAAAAGTTTGAAGTGTCGTTGCAAAGTGACGTCTCTATTGGATGATGATAGCTGAATCATCAGAAAATATTACAGTTAGGGTTTCTGTTGAGACGTCTTTGCAATATATCTTGAAAAGTGTAGAACTTAATACACGGCCATGAGGTCCTCCAGCATTTGATCTGTTTTAGATTAGAGAACTTTGAACCTATCTTTAGCCGGAATCTACACATTTGCCACATGCCTCAAATCTAACTTGTACAAATGCTTGGTAAACAAAGAAAGTAACAAACATCAGTATCCACACTAGTCCATGCCATATCTGTCAAAGGTTTGACTCATGTATAATAAAACTCTTGGGCTATAATTTTGGACTCGAAACATAAAAGATATATAATCCACTTAGCGGTATCATTGTTGAATCATGACTTTAGACTCTCAGCCAGACATCAAACACTACTACTTCTATTGTTTAAAATGCAATATTGCAATAAGTAGAAACCCTTTTTATCTTAGAAATTTCTTATAAGATTGTTTGTATATTAAAATATTGCATAGTGATGTTTATTGTATAGTTATTTTTAATTACAGAAAAGAGCACTTCGGTTACAAGAACTGAAGCAGAGAGAAGCTCTTCAGAACGCTCACTACCAGGAAGCTCAACATAAGAGGGAACAAGATTTAATAGCCCGGCCGATTTCAAAATCTCGACAAGGCTCTAATTCTAATACTAAGCAATAATATTTTTATTACCTCGTTAATAATAATATTTTATTAACTTCCATTGTAAATATATAAAAAGTTCAGATTATCATAAACAACATTTTATACTGGTTATTTTTAATAATAAATATTTTTTTAAGCATCGATTTCACTTTTTATTCGAAAACTGTTCATACTGGTGTAGTTCTATATCACTTAGAGTCTTAGGAACCATTTCCATTGCTTTAATGAAGTCTTGAATAGTAACATCTCTGACGCCTACCTAATAACAATTAAAGATAATTTTAAAAAGTTTATTAATTAGTAATTTAGTATAAAATTTCATAGAATATAAATAACTAAAGTGTTGAATGTTACTGATATATTATGGAGAAGCACATAAACATTCTACTTAATACAAATTATAACTCATTTTTTAACATCAATAAGATAAATCAGGGGTCTTCAACCTGTTCGTACCTGTGGACTACAATTACTGGCTATCTGCCTGGAGGTGGGTGTCAATGTAATTTTTTTATTTTTTACAATAACAAAATAAACAGTAAATATTTTCATAATAGTAGCATCTCTACTACATGTACTGCCAGTTATCACAGTATATCTAGTGAAACAGTAACGTCATGACAGTAGCTTCAATACTGTTGCATGAACTATGCTTAAAAACACCCACAATGCCCCAATAATTATAAGAGTTAAAAACAAATATTTCATTTTATATTTATTTTTGGAAGATTATTGATTTTCCAAAAATAAATATTTCATTTTATATTTATTTTTGGAAGATTATTGATTGACCGTGTGTAAAGATGAAAGGAATATGGTCCGGGTGCGGTAAAAAAAAAAAAAAAAAAAACTCAAATAGTATATTTCTACTATTTGAGTTTTTTTTTTTTTTGCCCGGACCATATTCCTTTCATTTTATATTTATTTTTGTATGTTATTTTGGTAGTGACCAATCAATGTTACCATCTTTTATCACCTTTGATTTCTAATTTTGATTAATTCGTTATTACCAACATGGAGTAGAAGGCCTCAGGGAACTGTAAACATATTAAGTTATACGTACCTATAATTCAAAATTAAATAACACACATACTGTGATAGTACTGTATTGGTAGTCACCATGGGCTACTTAATCCCAACATTTTTTTATTTGTATCAAAAATTAAACATTGAACTAAAATTTATTTTGAGATCAATTATTATTTTAAACCATATCAATAATTTGTATGGAGTAATCTCTAAACAAAAATGATTTTATAACAGTTTTCCCTTAATTTTAAAAAATAAAAATTCTTTTAAAAACAATCCATTAATTTTCCAAGTAAAAATTAGCAAAGGTTTCGGAGCCTGCTGGCACAGGTTATATTAGGACAGCATGGTTACTTAGACCCCTTGTCTAAACCACTTTTACTCTCATAGCCTCATATCATCTCTATAATATATAATCCTTTAATTACCTTATCAGGTGGTATTTCAGATAAAGGTATCTTCACACAATTTGGGTTGTTAGAAGCACAGGGTATCCATTTCCCTTAAATAAATAAGTTTTATAAATGTTTATATAATATTAAAATATAAATAAATAAAGGAAAAATGGTCCGGGTACGGTCAAAATAACTCAAATAATAAATAAATTATTTATTGTTAGCCAACGTTTCACCCCACTTTATGCGGTTTCATCAGGGCTAAAAAATATACAAACAAATAAAATAATATAACCAAGTAAGAGAAGAAATAACATGAATAAAAGTTAACTAAGGTATGGCTAAAAATGATTTAAAATTAACTAAGTTAGATAAAGAAAATAAAAATAATTTGTACAGTTAAAAGTATATAAGTAAACAAGAATTACAAAAAAGTATTAGGCAATTAATGAAAATGGAAATAATAAAAAATAAAAGGTAGATAAATACAGTAAATACTAAAAGACAAAAAATAAGGGAGGAAATACAAATAAAAAAAAAAAGGTCAAGGAAAATAATCAATAAAATAGGACACCCATCTTTCTGAATGGAGAAAATCGAAAGAATGTGCTAAAGGCGGATACAAGGTAACAGGGTAAGGGAGTGGGGAATTCAAAAGTAACAAATGACATTAAATTCAAAAGCAAAAAGATATAAAATAATTAGATTTATTTTTTATTAATATACTTGTTTGAGAGTGGTTTAGTTTCTTTTTAAAACAATTTTGATCCTTTTTCTCTCAACTTAATTCTTTTTTAAACATCCGACGTTTCGACCACTCAGGTCATTTTCAAGGATTCCTTATTTTGTTTTCATTTTTTTCCTTTAAAATTCTTAAATGCCGGCTAATTGCCTTTGTCCCAATAAATTCTTCTATAAAATTCTTTCCCAAATTTAAAACTTTTATTAACCACTTTTCTCACTATGTTCATTTACAAACTCGAAGGTAGGTTCTGTTTGGAGTTTGTAAATGAACATAGTGAGAAAAGTGGTTAATAAAAGTTTTAAATTTGGGAAAGAATTTTATAGAAGAATTTATTGGGACAAAGGCAATTAGCCGGCATTTAAGAATTTTAAAGGAAAAAAATGAAAACAAAATAAGGAATCCTTGAAAATGACCTGAGTGGTCGAAACGTCGGATGTTTAAAAAAGAATTAAGTTGAGAGAAAAAGGATCAAAATTGTTTTAAAAAGAATACAAAATAATATTACTGTAACATATTAGGAAATTTAAGAAAATATCTCTAAGGACCTGAGTTCGAATCCGGCTGGGTAGAAAATTGTTTTCTGTTATACTGTAGTCGTGAGTCAACTCTTGTGGGTTCTGGAGCCCTCCTGGGGTCCACTCAGCCTCTTAAATTGGGTAAAAATCTGGCGGTCGAGCATGATTCTGACCAAACACCTCCTTGCACAACCGTTGGTCTAGTAACAGTACTTCCTTACAGAGTACTGAACCCCTGGCCCTTCTAGCCGTACAGATTTTAATTTTAAATATAATAAGGGGGAGAAAAATATATATACAAATACAGATAAAATGCAATAATTACTTTAAGTCTCAGTCAACACAATATATTTTGGACTCGCAAAAACTTTGTCCAGCTTGTGATGGAATGGCACTGGAGGATTGTTTTCATTTTTTGACATAAGTGTCCCGCGTATCATGAGAACCGAATCCGAAACATGCCAAAACTAAAAGCAATATTAGCCAGAATCAGTTGTATGAATTTCTGTCTGTACCCTCAGATAATTTATTTTATGTATCTCCCAGGCTAACTCTATTTGTAGGTTTGTATATTTGGAGGTTGCCCCATAAACAAATAAATAAATTATCATTATTATTTGATAAAATGCAATAAAATTTAAAAAATGGATGCAATAAATAAAATACTGTGAAGAAAAGAAAATATACAAAATGGAATAAAGGTATAGTATGTCCAAAATGAATTTGCCTGTAGGGCAAGGAAGAGAGCTTGCGCAGAGCTCTCTAGCTCCTCTCCCCCCCCAAAATCCAAACCCCTGCTACTAGGAATAAAGTCTAAAACAAAACTTTTTTATCAACAAAGTGATATAAAGTGAGTTTAATAACATTACCAACTATCCCCAAGATTCCAATAAATTCAAATAGAAAGTGAATATCTGTAAAACTGAGTTTTACTTAATCTTCTCCGCTAGACGCCATGATAAAGACCTGAAACTCAGGTCGAAACATCGGCATAAATAAATATTTTTTGTTTAGTTATGTTGTTTCTTAGCTGACCACACCCCCCCGACCAGCTTCTACAATCAAAAATACTTGTGGGTCGTGCAGAGTGTTTAAAAAATATATATGAATGGAAACGATTTTTAAACTGTTGGTAATTCTTATTATTATTTGATAAAATTTAAAAAATGGATGCAATAAATAAAATACTGTGAAGAAAAGGAAATATACAAAATGGAATAAAGGTATAGTATGTCCAAAATGAATTTGCCTGTAGGGCATGGAAGAGAGCTTGCGCAGAGCTCTCTAGCTCCTCCCCCCCCCCCAAAAAAAATCCAAACCCCTGCTACTAGGAACAAAGTCTACAACAAAACTTTTTTATCAACGAACATTGTTCTAGTTTGTTTTCATTATTAAAATTTTCCTTCACTTTTTTTTTTAATTTTCATTTTAACCATGTCTAGGAAAGGAAGTCGACTGAGTGGAGAGAAGACATAAGAGTGGTGGGTCAGGCGGAGAATGTTTTTTAAGTGCACCCTTCCCCCTCCTTTACCTACAGGCAAACTCATCTTAGATATACTATACAAAGCTGTTGTAAATTTATAAAATAAAAACATTAATCATAAAGCAATAAATGTAAGTATAAGATTTGACCGCTCCCGTATCATCTTTCTTTTATATATTACCCACAGTTAATCAGCGATCTTCCAATAAATAAATAAAACTTATAAAAAGTAATTACCTCTATGGAAAAGCCATGTTTGGCTTGTTTCCAAATCAGTAATTGGCTCTTGTAAAGCAAAGCTTGTCAAGTTTATCAAGTCTGATCCAGAGAATCCATTTGTCTTGTTTCCGATCATTTCCCAATCTGCTCCACTAATGTCTAAACCGATTCCCTCACACTTATTTTTAATGATTTCTATTCTTGAAGTTCTAGAAATATAAAATTTAGACAATTTGAATACATTTTTGATATAGAGAAATATTATAGGTTTTAAAGAAAATATAAATAATTATACCTGTCGGGTAGAGAGATATGTATTTTACATTGAAATCTCCTCATAAATGCCACATCAATATCCCATGGACAATTCGTTGCGCATATAATGAAACATGTATTTTCTGAACTCAAATTTTGGTCAAGCTCAATTAAAAGTTGGTTCTTAATACTTCATTTTAATATTTCCCAATTTTAAATGCATGAAAAATAGTAATTAGTCAATCAATAAAAATAATATACAGTACACTTTGGTGATAAGGTCTTAATCATTTGACTGTTTCATTCGAAATGTCAGTTTTGTGAATGACAGTAATGAAAAATGAAAGTGATAAGATCAGAATAAATATTAATTTAAATCTGTACTTATGAAATAAAACTCATAAAATTTATTTTAGTGGTAAAATTATAATGCACTGGGAATAGCTATTTACAGTAAGTAATTATGTTGTAATTTCTTATAAAATTTCGAAAATAAAATCAGAAGATGAGAGAAGAAATTGTATTTATTAGAATGAGACCATGAGGTCAAGAAGGACGAAAAATAGTAATCAACTATTTATCTATTTTCTGTTGACATATCGACCTATGTTGTAAGTGTTCATGAGTGCTGTAAGGAGGAACAGTGAACAGAGTTGCCTCAAATGACAGTTGAGATATAGCAGCTCTGACCATTTCCTTCTAATTAACTTACGGTCAAATATTTATAAATATATATATATATAATTGACCGTATAACTTAAATATAAGAAAATAGTCAGGGTTGGTAAAAAAAACAAATAGTTCTTAACTATTTAATGTCCGACGTTTCGCCCTACTTTGCAGGGATAAAAAAAATATAAAAAACAACTAAGAATATTACAACAATGAGATAAATTAAGGTAGGATAAATATTATGTAAAAATTGAGTGATAAGAAAATTATACATACAAATAAAAGGAAGGAAGACATAAAATAGTATTAATATAAAATAAACTTGAATAAACAATAATAAGAATAAAAAATTACATAACAATGGTAAGAAAAAAAATTATGTAAAATATACAGTTAAAAAAGTACAGGAGACGTATATAAAACGAAAAAAAAAAAAGGTAAAAATAAAATACAAAAAAAAATAGTATTTTATTTATGTTTTTTTTTTTTCGTTTTATATACATCTCCGGTACTTTTTTAACTGCATATTTTACATAATTTTTATTTTTACCTTCGTTACATTATCGTAAACAATTTACGTTTTTATTCTTATCATTGTTTATTCAAGTTTATTTTATATTAATACTATTTTATGTCTTTCTTACTTTTATTTATATATAATTTTCTTATCACTTAATTTTTACTGGAAGATTATTGATTGACCGTGTGTATAGATGAATGGAATATGGTCCGGGTGCGGTAAAAAAAAAAACTCAAATAGTAGATAATTATACTATTTTATTGAGCCAACGTTTCCCCCCACGTTGCAGGGCTTTGTCAGGGCTAAAAAAGATACAAACACTATAGTTAAAAAAAGGAAAAAAAAAACAAAACATAAGTGTAAAATAACAGGGGTATAAAATGAAAAGTAAGATATAATAAGAAAAATAAAGGTTGTAAATAGTAAATGAAAATGGGAATAGTAACAGGTATATAAGAGAAGAAATATTAAAGAAAGTACAAATAAAGAGATGAAAAAAGAAAATATATTTATTTATTATTTTCTATTTAGTATTTTCTTTTTTCATCTCTTTATTTGTACTTTCTTTAATATTTCTTCTCTGATATATCTGTTACTATTCCCCTTTTCATTTACTATTTACAACCTTTATTTTTCTTATTATATCTTACTTTTCATTTTATACCCCTGTTATTTTACACTTATGTTTTTTCTTTTTTTTTTCCTTTTTGTAACTATAATGTTTGTATCTTTTTTAGCCCTGACGAAGCCCTGCAACGTGGGGCGAAACATTGGCTCAATGAAATAGTATAATTATCTACTATTTGAGTTTTTTTTTTACCACACCCGGACCATATTCCATTCATCACTTAATTTTTACATAATATTTATCCTACCTTAATTTACCTTTTTGTATTTTATTGTTGTAATGTTCTTAATTTTTTTTTTTTTTTTTAGCCCTGAGGAAGCCCAACAAAGTGAGGTGAAACGTCAGACATTGAGTAGTTAAAAACTATTTGTTCTTTTTTGACCGCAACCCTGACCATCTTGTTATATTTATAAATATAAATTGCAGTTATATATGAGTATAGAATGATGTGTAAGTATGATATTTCCAAGTCGATATAATGTGTTCGGTGCCGTTCATAGTAAAGTGAGTTTAATAACATTACCACCTATCCCCAAGGTTCTAATAAGTTCAAATAGGAAGTAAATATCTCGCATTTGTAAGTTAATTTTCTAGAAATAAATTTAGATATTGGTTTAGTTTAAAAATATTTGTGGGTCGTGCAGTGTGTATAAAATATATATATGAATGGAAACTATTGGTAATTCTTAGTACCTTTAATTTAAATAACCAATAATTTTATTATTATTGTGTTGGGCGTAATAAATAAAAATAATCATTAAGGAACAAAAATGGTTTTAAACTATTTATTTGCTGACTTTTTGCTGAACTTCATCAAGGCTAAAAAAGATTTGTTGACTAAGTAAGATGACAATGAAGTAAACTAAGGTGAGGTTAAAAAGGATTCAAAATGAAAAGGAGATGTAAAAATAGAAAAGTAGATATTAGAGTTAGTTTTCCATCTCTTGGTGTGTACAATTTTGATTTTTCTCTTATATCCACTTTTATATTTCTACATGTTATTACTTTTCCTGTTTATTTTAAATCTAATACTCTGAGTTCTTTCTTTTTAATATATATTTATTATTTTGCATGTTATTTTTATTTCTTATCGTTCATTTTTATATAACTTATCAATTATATTTACATAATTTTTAATTCCACTTTAGTTTAATATTATAGTCATATTATTCTTTTTCAACATACTTTCAGTTGTTTTATATCCTTTTTTTAGCACTGAAAAGTGTGACAAAACTTCAGGAAATGAATATGTTCCTTTTTGGCCGCACCTCCAACCATCTCCTTCATACTCAGTTACGGTCAATCATTTTTGTATGTAATAAATTAATCAGTATTATAGTTTCTAATGCAAGATAAAGTGCTATTACCTTCTTGAATGATCTCCTTCCCTATCATTTCGCCTTCGGCATATACTATCAATCTCATCAATAAATATTAAGCATTTAGATTTATTCTTTCTAGTAAATTCAAAAAGATCCTTTATCATCCTAGGAAATTAAAATTAAATATTGATGAAGTTATCAAAATAAAATAATAACTCAAGACTTAAATCACATGTAATTATCCTACTTTTCTGATTCCCCGATATAAGAAGACAATAAATCAGCACTCGATATGCTATAAAACTGAGCTTTTGCTTCGAAAGCTAATGCGGAAGCTATTTTAGATTTTCCTGTTCCAGGAGGTCCATAGAGTAGAATTTGACTCCATGGTTTTCTTCCTCCTAAATATTCATCAAGATAAATGAATTTAAAGTATTTGTTTCAATCAAAATATTATGGGAATAAAATTTACCTGTAAAAAGTTGAGGATACTTTAGTGGATGTAAAATTGTATTTTTAAGTAATAATTTAACATTTTCAAGCCCAATGATATCTTTCAGTCCATTCCCAGTTACTTGGCGCAAGGTTGATCTAATTACTTCCTGGCGATATTCATAATTATTATCCTTTAGTTTTCCTAATGTGTTCCATTTACATCGATTAATGTGATAAATCTATTAATTTTTATTTTTAATGAAGCGAAGATTGTTGACCATGGATAATATATATGAGGAGAAGATGGTTCAGGTTGTGGTCAGCGAAGAACAATAATAAGTAAAACCCTATTTATTAATCCCATCATTTCGGCCAAAATTTCTAGCCTACATCAGGACTAAGACCAAAAAAACAAGATAACAACCAATGAATAAAAGGGTATATAGAAAGATAAGGAAATAACTAACATAATGGATCAAAAAAATAGTGTTAAAAGAGATGAATAGTTTAAGAATTATAAGATCTTATTTAACTTTATATTTTGTTTCTTTATTCTACTATTTTACTTATTTGTGTTCTTCGCTGGTCAGACCCCCAACCATCTTTTCATATATATTATCCAACCCCAATCATCTTCTCATCATAATTTTTATTTCATTATTATTATTTATTGTTTGTTTAATGGTTAGAATGTTTTATGTACCTTTTGGCTCGGACCCATCTTGGCATTGTGAATTATTTACATTTAATTTACTTTCAGAGTTTACCCCTGAAGAATATGCAACTCTTATTTTCTCTTGTTGCCACTTAACCTGATTTAAAATGTTTTCTAGACACTCCTAACAAAAAAAATAAAATAAATATCTCAACAAATTAAGAAAAAATAACAAGGAAAATTAATTTATTATCACTCTATAAGTTACAATTAAATATTCATCTGTTTCTATTGAGATAAGGGTTGCTAGATGAGATGTACAAATATCGTAGTATGTTAACAAAGTTGGGGCATCTTCTTCTGAAAATATTTTATGCAAGTTTTCAAATCTGAAAAATGTAATTGGAGTTATTAAATACTTCCATAAACAGGACTACTTACTCAAGAAACAAATAAATGTTTAAAATTGTATAATAAAACTTACATTTTCACTGTTTCTGGAAAAATAAATGGTAATTATTAAATAAGTGAAATGATTTTAATTTTTAAGATGGTAAAAACTTGAAATGGTTAATTTACCTTGGTATGTTTGACTTGTATCTTCTATTTTTATCTCCATTGTATTATCTGAATCCATCTTTTGTAAATAAAAATTATAAAGAAAAGTTATTTAATATAAGTGTTATCAGAGGAAAGCGGATCAATCCATTCTGGTGGATTGAAAACTTTATTAAGAGAACACAAAATAAAAAAAAAAATTAATTATTATAGATTTTATTATATTAGAACATAGGCTAACAGAATGATTACTTTTAAGCTAACCATTTAACTTTTTTTATAGTTGAAATAAATGTCTATGTTTTCCAAGCATTTCGAATTCTTCAACAGTGAAGATTTGAAAAACAGTGTTGTCGAATTGTATGAAAACAATAAATAATAAACGATCAAGATAGGATACTAGATCTGTTCCAACAATGTATTCTGATAGTCCGGAATTTTACGGAGCATGCGCAGTACGAGGGTTCCCTTCAAGACCTGTACTGCGCATGCTCCGGAGAGTCGCAATTTGTTGGAACAGACCTTAAACACCCTCGTCCAAATTGGTTTATATAATAAATAGAAATGATTAAAACAAGATTGACAACTTATTTATCATGTATCTTCATTTAAAATGAATTCGGATAGGAGAAAGGTAAAATATACCTAAAATATTTCTAGTAAAAATTATTATACACCCTGAAAAAGTATTTGCTGTAAATAGTATCGTTAATTCTATTTGAAAACACAATTTGTTTATTGATATAACGATTATTACCACAATATATCACACTTAAAAACAATGATCCGCAAAAAAATAAATAAAATGAATCAGCATAATATTCGCTTTAGATTCTGGTCGTGAGACGTCAATGGGAAATAATTTTGGTAAATATTTCTTCCTCGTAGTGAGACTGCTTTGGAAAATTAATTTTTACCATTTACAACAAATAGTTTGTTCTGGTATTGCAAATCAAATTGTTTCATACGCTGGAGTGAAAAATTGGGTATTGATATCGGATTCCACAGTGAATGTATTGATACAATAAAGGAATAATTCAACACACTAATAGACTTTCTGTAGATCATATTGAAAAAGTATACAAATCAACTAATTGTGCTTTAGTTTTCCACTAACTTCGAAGTCATTTCTTGTCAAAAAAAAAAAAATTAATTATCACTACTTGCGTAAAAACTCTTTAAACTTCAGCCTTCAATCATCCATAAATAATCAACACGTCATACGTCAGTTGCGTCCGCGAGGGTTTCTCCGAGAGCCGCAATCCCCCCCCCTCCTACCAATCTTTAATTGGCTGCAGTATTTTTATTTGGAAAATTGTCATTCAAAAATGGAATTGTTTTGTTTGACACTTGTCAGCAGTTTTCTTGTTTGATCACGTGCCTTGAGTTTTTCACACTTATATATTGTCAATTTGTATTTCTGTTATGAATTGAGTTAATCCAATCTGATACATGGAAAAGTTATCTGAACTGGATAGTTTGTTTGGCACAACTGGGATCAAAGGATCGCAGAACGAGAAATGAATTATTTTTTATTTATTTATTGTCTTTTTTTTGTCCCCCTCCCCAGCATTTCTGAGGGGTTCCGCAGCAGTGGGGTGCCCCAACTAGGGTTACAAATGTCACAACTTAATAATCTTCATTTTTTTTTCTCACATTTTATTTCTTTACAATTATTTTGGGGCACCATTTAATTTTAAAAGGGTGTAATTTTGCACTGTAATGCACCCCAGCATTCGGGTGAGCACCTTTCAGATGGGGATGCACCTTATCCATGTCCCTCCTCCTCCAGTATGCAGCCTGGTCCAACCCTCCTGGTCTCAGTCTGCATCTTCTTCTCTGTCCTCATCTTCTATAGGTGGATCGCTGATCCTGGGGGGTCAAACCCTTCCCAACTAAAGAGCATCGGGCCAACCATGCTCTCAGTTTTAAATGGATAGTGGGGAAGAACTTTCTCAAAGTGGCACTGTTCTGGCTCGCATCGGTTCGGGTTCTTAACAATCCTCTCTCCCTCCATCCAGCACCTTCAGATTAATGGAAGTATATGTATCCTTCAAATACCTGGAGTCGACAATAGATGGGAATAGTGAGTCGGAACCAGAGGTTAGGAGATCTGGTCTTGCAAGAAGATTGACCAGAATCTTGCACCCAGTCCTCTGGAATACGGTCATCTTAGCAGACAACATAAAGTGAATTTCTTAAAGTATTGTTGAGTCCTCACTTAACTATGCTGCAGAAACCTGGACACTTAACCCAGGACTCTACTCCAAACTACAAGCAGCAGAGATGAATTTCGGGAGGAAATGCCCGAAGATTACCCTCCTGGATAGAATCAGGAATGAGGATATCAGAAGCAGGCTAGGGGTGATCGAAGGAGCAGACTGAAATGGTATGGGCACTGTCAGCGGATACCAGAAAGTAGGTGGCCGAAGAGACTTCTGAAATGGGAACAACCAGAAAGATGGAGGAGAGGAAGACCCTGAACCCGGTGGAAGGACTGCGTGGAGGAGGACATGGCCGGTAGGGGACTTGAGGAGGAAGATTGGTGGGATGGATAGAAGTGGAGGGACGCTCTGACTTAGACAGGCAACCCAATGAGGGAAAAACCTGCAAAAGTAAAGTATATGAGCTGAACAATTTTTTTTTCTTGATTAAGCAAAATTTATTAATTTTTCCAAAACACTAAACAGGAAAAAAATCCTAAATTAAATTGTATTTTGAAATCCAGCAAATTTTTTGTCACATTTTTCTTTAACACTAACTTAGTTCAAAATTCCAACTTTAATTGGTTAACATCTGTTGGATTTATTATTCAACTATTCATGTTTTCCAAAATGGAGGTGGTCTGTGGTGAGGATTGTAGTTTGAGAATAACCAAGAAATTTGGCCAGAATGTCTCAAAAATGTTAAAAATTATCATTTTGATTAATATATATTATTTAATAATTAACAACTTAATGGTGTAAGAAATTTGTAGATGAAAGATCTGGAGGAAAACAGCCAATGCAATAAAAATTATCAATGGTAAAATCAAATTTTATTAAGTAGTAAAAAATTATAATTCTCTTCATATACAAAACATTACCTATTATATAATAAGCAAAATTACAGTATATTTTATTTAATTTTACATTTATATAACAGATCATATCAATATACCTGGATATAAAATTAAGAATATGTTCAAACTAGGCTTAAATATGAGCTACAATATTATACAATATCAATTCAATAAAATAATGGCATTTGATAATACAAAAGTAATTAAATAAAAATGTCTTCATTAATCACATTTGAGATTCAAAACAGTCAAATTATTATCACACTACGTAAATAAAATGTATACACAATAAAGTCATGCAGTGCTGCGAGAAAGTAATGGCCTATTGAGTGTCTCCAATAGACTTCCATATTTACCACTTGTTCTTAACAGAAAAAAAGCCCATTTAGCAGTCATGAACGTCCAAACTGATGTGATAATTAAGGAATCTTTTATTGGGTAAACAGCTGCAACAATTAATAGACAAACATAATTAGATAAAAACTTATAGTTATATTCTTTTAGAAGGAGATGGTTAGGACTGCATCCAAGAACAAATATAGTCTTCTACTATTAATTGATTGCCGACGTTTGGATCAACAATATATTGGTCTCCATCATAGTACAAGAGCCAGTAAGAAAAAAAGGCAGTACTTTCACCCCAATTTTTGATTACTTAACTGAAAAGTTGGTATAATTACTAATTAAAATTGATGAGTCTGCCAAGTATAGGTAGGGAGAATACAAAAATAGCAGAAAAAGAAGAGTAAATTTGCTGAAATATTAGCCCTAATAGAGCTATTTACATCCAATAGTTCTCAAGATATAGTCTTTTAAAAAGCAACATTCCATAAAAATGTACTGAAATATCAGTAGTTAGTTATTTTATTTTGAGAAATCTATATCTCAGGCACTACGTGACGTACAGATGTCTATTAGCAATCAAATTAAAGCTAGTTTAATGTACTATAAAGTAGTTTATGACCTTTACCTTCATAAAAATAGTAGTTTTCATAATATTTGCTAAAATAAATTGACTTATAGTTGTTCAGACATTAAGTATGATTTATGAAAAACTTTATTTCAGAAACCATAGGACGTACAGATGTCTGTCAGAGCTCAAATTAAAGCTAGTTAAATTTATAATAGTTAACTATGTTTATCTTTGTAGGAGTAGTAGTTTTTATGATATTTGACAAAATAAACTCATAAAATGCTAATTTATAGTTGTTCGTATAAAATGTTGTATTTTTGAAAAAATATATCTCTAGACTCATAAGACACACACATGTCTGCCAACACTCAAAATAAAGAAAATTTAACTTACTATAAAGTAGTTTATGACACTTATCTTCGTAGGAGTAGTAGTTTTTATGATATTCACATATGAATATAAATTTGGAAAATGAAATACTGATATTTCAGTACGTTCCATACAACATTTTTATGAAATGTTGCTTTTTAAAAAGCTATATCTCCTGAACTATTAAACATAACTTCCCTATTGGGGCTTACATTTTAGCAAATTTACTCTACTTTAAATGATGCTCTCTTAGATTTTCTATTGTTGTTGGTAGTTATACTCTCCGAATAAAAAATTAATTATTTTTATTATTATATCTAGTTTCCAATTAAGTAATCAAAAATTGGGGTGAAATAACTGCATTTTTTCTCCTCTTAAACTCTTGTACTATATGGGGCACCAGCCCAAATGTTATGAGATGAAAGGATAATCATGTATGATGAAAAGTGGATTGTATCTGACAACAGGTGTCGGTCAGATATGGTTAAATGTCAACAAAAGATCAGAATACATGCAAAAACCAAATTTGCACAAAAAAAAAATTATTAGTTTCTGTATGGTGGTCAATGGGAGGAATAATTCATTTATCATGAAGAGGTCAAACCATCACATCCACATCGTATTGCAGTGATATTGACAGAATGTATCAAAAACAGTCTAGGTTAATCAGAAGGTACTTAAACTCTTACCATACCTCATGATTTATGACAGACAATGAAGAAACTTAACAAGCTGTGTTACGAAGCATTCCATACCCACCTCATTCACGAGACTTACCTCCAACAGATTTCTATCTCTCCAGAAATTTGGACAACTTTCTTAAAGCTAAATTTTTTGAAAATGGTTCTCAGGTCAAAAGGGAATTTTCTATCTTAATTTCTCCTGAAAACCCTAAATTCTTCAGTTCTGGGACTAAACAGTTGATAACACGTGGAAACTCTTTTTGTTCTTCTTGGCTGCAGCCCCGATTCGTTTCATTTTTATGTTACCATTAATATTATTTATATAAAAATAAAAGAAGAAGAAATATATTTAATTAATAAATAAATACTTACATAAATGTTCGAAGAATATCCTAAATATAAACCAACCAAATATGCCAAGGACACTAAAAAATATTGCAGCAGCTAGTGCTTTTATAGCATCCATTGTTTCCTCACTATGCCATTCTTCTAATTTTTCTTTAAAATACAAATAATGCAGATGGAAGTTCAAAAGGGCAAGGCAAGCTAGAAACAACGGAAACAACACTAAATACAAATTTACACAAAGATAATGACGGAATAGCAAAGCATCAACTAAATTAACTTCATAATAATTTAAGTTCCACAAATTTCATTGTCTAATCCCAACTAAATTATCTTCATTATAATCTAAGTTCCACAAACTTCATTTTCTAATCCCAACTAAATTAACTTCACTATAATCCAAGTTCCACAAACTTCATTTTCTAATCTCAAGACATGCATTGCTACATTATTTTTTTAAAAGTTTGAACAACCTGGGCCCTGTTTCATAATGAAAGCTAATATTATTTCATAAATACAGATATATAAGGTTGGGATATAAGTCCTTTCAGTTTTTTGGGATGAAAGAAAACTAAGTATATTTTGTACATAATATTTATTTTAATTTAAAATGTAATGTCCCTTATTTTCGATAACCTTACCCCATTTCTCCAACAGCTGAATAATCCCATGTTAGAATGTCTGTGGTTTATTAGCAGAAAAGTGATCAAGGTGCTCCCAGACATCCTGTTTGTTTTCAAACCGCTTTCCACTTAAGGAATTTTGTAGAGACCGGAATAAGTGGTAGTCACTAGGAGCAAGGTTCAGTGAATAGGGAGGGTGGGGCAAAGGATCCCATCCAAGAGCTAACAATTTATTGTGGGTGACAAACTAAGTGTGGGGCCTAGCATTGTCATGACGGAAGACGACACCTTTTCGATTTGCTAGTTCTGGGTTAAATGTTGTTCCAGGTGGTTCGCTGCTGGGTCTACAAGATTTTTTCACACCACATTATCGTAGACAATCCACTTTTCATCCCCTGTCACAAGTCTTTTAAGAAATGGATCTTTTTTTTTTAACGTTTAGCAGTGAATCACAAATGGAAATGCATGTTGCCAAGTTGGCCTCGGTCAGAGAGTGGGTCCCCCAAACATCAAGCCTAGAAACATAGCCGAGCTTCCACAAATGATTTTCTACGCTTGTATGTGAATGGACCTCTGGGATGAATTTTGATTGACTATCATCTTAACATCAATGGATTCAATTTCTTGTGGGTGACCATGTCGTGATGCATCGTTTATCTCAAAATTTCTTTTTCAGGAACTTGGCAAACCAATTTCGGCATGTGCGCTCTGTTAAGGCATTATCCCCATGGACCCCGCATATTTTTTTATGTGACTCTCCAGTTCGCTTCCCTGTTTTGTAGTAATAAAGCAAAATGTCTATAATGCACGATATTTCCATCCATCTTCTCAGCTGGATCACAAACACAATACTGATCATAACAAGTGTCAACAGACATAACTGTTTACATATTACAAATAGGATAAACAATCCTCTGTTGGGATTAATTGCATCAGAAATATGTGACATATTATAAACAAAATATGAGTACAAAAACCGAAAGGACTTATTTGCCAACCCTCTTTAAAATACAAAATACAAGTATTTTGTATACTTGTATACAAAATACAAAGCACTAATATTTTTTGTTTCATAATGAGGGCAACTATAAGTGATATTATAGGATTTAAGAAATAAAAACATGTAAATTAGCGTTGTACAAGTTAGTGAAACTGTACAAAGTAAAAGACTAATATATAAAAGGAAGATAGTAATAAAACTACTCACTAGGAGCCAACATTTTGCCCCACTTGCCAGGGCTAAAAAGATACAATTATGTAAAAAAGTAAGAGAATAAATAACAGAAATAAAAGTAAACTAAGGTATGGAAAATAAAGATGAAAAATGAAAAGTATAAATAAACAAGAATTACAAAAAGGTATGAAACAATTTATTAAAAAGGAAATAATAACAAAGAAATATAGAATTACAGTAAACACTAAAGGATGGAAAATAAGATAAATAAATTACATCCATTATCTTATACCATAAATATCCATTTTGTCTCAACATTTTCATTTTCTTATTAGTCCACTCCTACGTTCCGGACATTCTTGAGAATAACTTATTCTAAATATCACAGCTACAATGTAGTCAAAATGTTGCAGGCTATTCTACCTTTGTCAAATTATAATTTAGTCTATCAACTTATTGATTATCTTTCTAATTTACTTTTTCTAATATCCAATTTGCATCATCTATTATAACCTTATCTCTCCTTTATTCAACAATACAATAAATAATGTATTGAATTCCCCCAAAAAAAATTTTAAAAAACAAACAATGATTATTTAACAAAATAATATCAATAGAAAAAAAAATTATCCAAAAATATTTAAAGAAAAATACATTAGAAGTAGAAGAAATTGAAAATGAAGAATAAAACAAAACAATATGTTATGTAAAAGTTTAGAGTGATGCTAGTAAGGGTGCAATGTAAATATAAACAAAAGTGAAACTAAAAAAAAAATTGTCCTCACCAGATGTACAGGCCCAAAAAACTGCCATACTATTTCCATAAAAATAAAATACGATACTGGCAGATATGCCCAAGCCTACTCCTATAAAACTAAAAATTAAACTGCACAATGTTCCGACTTTCGACATTATTAGGTTTGCAACTTAGTTAGTAGTTAGTTAAAATGATATTTATGGTAACATAATCCACAAAAATTGCAATAACATTCAACAACTACGTTGCATTATGGAAACAGATAATTTGGAACTTATAAATAAAAAGTCATAACAAAGAACATCCATAGAGTAATGGAGAATCAAAGACATAGAGCTTCAGGAAGAAAATTAGGAGGCATCGACTAAACCCACTTTGTGACTACTATTGAGAAAATTATATCTAAAATGAAAATATTATCCAATTTAAAATTAAAACTCCAATTTTTCTTATCTATATTTTATTTAGTGTTTATACATATTTTGATCGACAGATATATGGGATAAAATGTTTTCTGAAGTTAATTCCAGAAATTAATTTAAACACCATAAGCCAGTGAATCGAAACTGAAATACGATAATAAATTAATTTTTGTTAGTAAAACATATTTGATTTGTACATAGCAAATATTAATATTTAATACTTTCAAATAACAGAATCAACTAAATATACAACAATACCGGGAGACAAAGAACCACGATTTTAAAATGGTCTATACTTAGGGGGTGGTTTCAGCAACATCCAGTAAAACTAAGATTTTTATAACTTAGATTTGTCCATGAGTTTAGTAAACTTTGGTAACTTTTTTTTTCGGGCAAGACTCCCATTGGAGTCCTATACTGCCTAACCATGGTTGAGGGTCAAAGTTTTTCATTTTGTGGGACCGCCAATTAAAGGAAAAAGTCAACGCCCCAGGCCGGATTCGAACCGGTCAGTGACTGGCCCTTTTGGTAACTTAGTGACCTGTTTCTGGTCTACAGTTTTGCTTATCAGATTACCTGAAACTGAGATAACAACTAAACTCCACAATTCCTATCGCTAATGTTAGTAATTGTAATGAGGTGTAGATAGTTGACCGTAGATTAATGATTGGAGAAGTTTGTCGGGGGGTGCGGTCAGCAAAGAACAACATAAATAAACAAAACCATATTTATTTATTTTATGCC
>NW_027109364.1:296949-320153 GCF_000696795.3 Halyomorpha halys
CCCCCCGACAAACTTCTCCAATAGTTAGTAATTGTAGGTCTAACTAAATTTAAAATTGAATCAACTGCCAATTTTATTTATCGAAATCGCTGATAAAATTCTTCATACCACTGTAAAATTGATTTGGTTGAGGACGGAATACTTTTTTCATTATTTGCTGAGCATCTAATTTTTGAAGTCTTCGACGTCTGTCAAATCTTCTATCTCGATCAAATCCATTTTATTGAATTTGGAAAGAGACGGAATAATACAGTACAGCTACACTAGATAACAGATCCAACTGGAACTATGGAAGGTTCCTTGTATGGTTACCTTCTTAAACGTAGATTTGCTCTAAATCTCAGTTTAATCGGCTATCATTGGCCGGTAAAGTTTACCGCCAGATTTGAAGGTTAACTTTTCTGGTGCAATGGATAATTATAGATTTTGCCCGAGATTTAAGAAATCATAGTTTAAACTGTGATTGTTTAACGGGTCATTAGATGACATGAAAATGTATTGTAAACTGTGGTAGGACTAAGATGAACTGTCCAACTCTGTATCTCTTTTCAATATTGTATATTTTATTTTTCTTCTTCATTGTAATACATCTATATTATTATATCATGTATTACTATGGCATTTTCTTTCTTTCTCGGCCATTATTCTTCTTCTTTATTTATTTCCATCCCACCATATGCTTACCTTATTTTCTTCTTCATTATTTCTTTTAGTTTCTATAGTTACCTACTTAAAGGTAGATTTGCTCTAAATCACAGTTTTAACCGGCTATCATTTGTCTCTAAAGTTGGAACCAGATATGAAGGTTAACTTTTCTGGTCCAACAAATAATTATTGATTTTACAGGAGATTTAAGAAATCATAGTTTAAACTGTGATAGTGCAACCGGCCCTTAAATAGCTAAATACTTAGGTTTAGTAATCATCCCATAATAAAGTATGATAGTTTCATATGATTTAACATTAATGTTCGCGACAATACTCATACAACAACAATACATCGAAGGCATTGTTCAAATTTGTTCTACTTCATTGCTGCTTCAATATTCTGATAAAATAATCTAGTAAAGGTTTTATCTAAAAATACTTCACGGACTTCAGTGTTCCAGAAATTAAATATACGCGCTTGTAGCTTGTGGTGCGAGCTCTAGCGACAGCTACGTAAATTAACCTGCCTTATAAGGGCACAGTGCTGGATTTATTTAGTTATTATTTTTAATAATACATGAAGTAATAGTATTAGTTTTCATTGCGAAACAGACCCCAAATCGGGTCCAAATAAATATACTACTAGAAACCAGTAGTATATTTATTTGGACCCGATTCTGCAATCAAGGTTTGCTGGGAATAAGATCCCATCTCGCATACATTGCCATACAAATGTATTGTTGTTAACGCCATGTATATTAAAATGTAAATATTTTGTAATTATACAGTAAATATATATATTTTTTTTAAAATATTTATTTATTGCTATTTACAACTGCACATTATAATACAATTAGTAAATCTGATCTAAGTTAAATTGGAGTGTTACAGGCGTGTAGAGAAACAACCCATTGGTAGCAATCTAATGACACTTTACATTAGATGGCCACGATCTTCTTTTCAGGCGCCTCGGAGGATTGTCAGGAATGGAAGAGGATGCAAGGTTAGAAACTAGGGGGTTTGAGTGGTTAAGGAGTTTATACTGGATAGAGTAAATATATTTAATTAATTTTATTTTTATATTGTGGTAAGAAGTTGGTTTTGTATTAAATGAAGGATATTTATGCTTGTTGTGTGGTGTTTAAGGTGAAATACCGGCCAGGGGGATTATTTGCCACAACAATACAAGTGGTGGCCTAAGTCCAGTCGCCAACTCGCTTTGGTATAGTCGCCCAGTCGCCAACTCGGCTTGGTATAGTCGCCCAACTCGCTTTTGTGTAGAATAATCACCAGAAATTGTTGCCAGAGTTATCAGAGAGCCGTTTCGATTTTTGGGCCCACCTATGTTAAAAAAGGTTTCTTTTTATTTTAATTTTTTTTTTAGGTCAATTCAACGTATTCATTTGGACAGCCCTGATGAAGCCCTGCAAAGTGGGGCGAAACGTTGGAAAATAAATAGTTGTAAACTATTTTTGTTTCACTTTTGACCGCAACCCTGACCATCTTCTTATATTTCAATTTTTACGGTCAACTATATATACACATATATATATATATTTTTTTTTTTTTTGTATTAACTTAAAAAATAAATGTTTACCATCCAAGCCAGCATTTTTTTTGTTCTTTAAGCTTTCCTACAAAGAGACAGAGTCGAATTGAGGTAGCTTAACAATTGTGTTAAGGTGTCACCTTAGTTCCTTGAGTTTGCAGGGATCCCGGTTGGAATCCAACAAATTGCAATGTAGGGGATGAATTCTAGAAAAAAAAAGTTGCTTTTTGTGGCCTATAGTTTGACCTGTTGATTTTTACTTATAAGTTCTGTAAATATTAATTAGATTTTGAGACTAGCTGTCATAAATGTATTGTGTTAAGGCGACATCTTAGTTTCTCAAGTTTGCAGCGGTCCTAGTTGGAATCCGGCAAATTGCAATTTATAGGATGAATTCTAGAAAAAAAAGTGTCAACCTTGATGTTGTGTTAAAAAACATGTTTGATAATTCAACTGAACAGTAAATTGAACCAGAGTTATTTTTTAAATTGTATTTCTATGTAAATATGATGTGAGGAATATAGAACTCAAAGTGGAAGAAATATTTCACATTGGCAACAGTCACTATGGAACTGTACCTTAACTAACCAATAAACGTTTTGCTTATTCAAGCACCATCAGGGTTGAAATACATCAAATCACGTTGATGGAGAGTAGAAATTGTACATCTCTTAACAGTTTTAGGTTAGGTCATCCAACTATGGGATCAATTTTTCAAGGTTGTATTTTTAGTTCATTATTTTCAGTAATGAATCAGAGTAATCGATCAAGAAAAAAAATTAACTCCCCTTCAAAGGAAATTGTACGGCTCAAGATACATACCTCAATGCTCCTTTCTTTGTCACAAATAAAATTATCCATAAATACCTTAGTGTTCCATATGTAACCGATCTAGCCCGAACCAGATATCAATCCTTCCATTACTAACTCCCTAACCACCCAAACCCACTAGTTTTTAACATGGCTTCCTCTTCCATTCCTGACAATTCTCCAAGGCACCTGAAAAGAAGATCGCCTCGAGACCTGATGTAAAATTATATTAGAGTGCTCCCAATGGATAGTTTCTCTACAAGTCTGTATCACACCATTATGATCTTACATCAAATTCATCTAGATGTATTATTATTAAAAATACAGTTGTAAATGTCAAATAATTAAACAAAAAATACATAGTGACCAAAAATTTATATGATAAAAAAAAATTGCTAGTTAGGTTCTTTCTCCAAGAAATTGTTAAACACTGTCTAAATATTTATTGTTAGTCATTCCTCCACCCGTATCAACTATATAAGACGTTTAAAGGTTTAATTTTGGGTCGCACCTTAGGTGCAAGTCTATCGATCTGAGGTCTGCGAGCGGTGCCGGTTCGAATCCGACCTTGGGGCGTTGCCTTTTTCATTAAGTGAAAACCTTGACCCCCAACCATAGTTAGAATAGGATGGTCACCTGTAGATAACCAGGCGAACATCACTTTCTACGCGGTGGATTGTATAAATTCAAAAAATTGTTAATGTTGTTAACTAATGACGAATGTTAACAAATGACAAATCCCTAAAAATGTGGTTCGTTCACCGTTACGTTTTCTTAATTTTTTTCTATTTTCATAATGTTAGTTATGTTTCTAATCATTCTATACATCATTGGAGAAGTTTCTCGGGGGGTGCGGTCAGCAAAGACCAACATAAATAAAGAAAACCATATTTATTTATTTTATGCCGACGTTTCGACCTGAGTTTCAGGTCTTCATCAGGGGTTATGGCGTAGAAGGTAGGCCTGAAGCTGGATCAGTTGCAATCAGTTACAATCAGCTGCAAGCCTACCTTCTACGCCATGACCCCTGATGAAGACCTGAAACTCAGGTCGAAACGTCGGCATAAAATATATAAATATGGTTTTGTTTATTTATGTTGTTCTTTGCTGACCGCACCCCCCGAAAAACTTCTCCAATCATTAATCTACGGTCAACTATCTTCTACACCTCATTATATACATCCTTTTAGTCATTGGTTGTTATCTTGTTTTTTGTTCTTAGCCCTGATGAAGGCTAGAAATTCTGGCCGAAACGTTGGCACTAATAAATAAGTTTTTTCTTTTATATATGTTATTCACTGACCGCCCCGCTCCCTGCCAACTTATAAGGGGTATTCATGATCTTTAGTTTAACATGTCAAAGCGTGTTAAATGGAAAAGTCATGTTAATTAGAGAAATATTTCCTTTTTTTAGCATGTTAAAACAATATAACATATAACATGGTTGAGTCTGTTAAATGGAGAATGACGTCACGCAACAGAACGCAGCCCGTCACCTTATTATTTGTAGACGTGTTTGGTTACTTCCTTGCAGTTTTGGTTAGTATTGTTTTCGATGTTTTTATAACTAATAAAGCAATGGATGACAATAACAATAATAATGTAATGACAGTTGTCAATTAGCTCATTTTGATTCTCTTTCTCAGTTATGAGATCAACAAGACAATCAGTAGCCAAACTTTTACACAAATTCCACTTTTCACTCAATTTAGGCATGTTGTAATAAATTACTTTAGTGAAAACTTAGAAGTAAAAATTCATACGAAGTTTTGGAAGGGAAGGTTATAAAACAAGTTGCTCGGCAAATCCACTAGGAGCTCTTATGCATTTACCATTTAACATGACTTTAAATAAAGCTGCTCACAATCCTATACTTATAACATTTAACATAGTAAAACATTTTATATTTAACACATCATGAATACTCCTACAGTACTCACGGTTAACTATTTTCTCATCAAAATATTATTTTTTTTAATTTTAATCACTATATATCTGTAACCCCAGTGAATATGTGGTTAAGTCAAAATTCCTTACTTTTCAGGGACAACTTTTAAAGTTTGAACATTTATGTAAAATCAGGTGTTTGTGGTAAATCATCGAAATTTCGTCAATACTACCAAAACGTTGGTAACTTGTTACTTGTTTTACACCAATTTGATATGTCTTATCACTAATTAGATAATAGAGTTAACTAATTGTTTACCGACCGTTGACAACAGACTTGACCAATAACTCTGTTTTAAAACGTTGACTGACTTAGACACTTATGCACAATGAAGATTTTGCCTCTGTGATTCTCTTAGACCACTTAAATCATTTTGACCAAAGTTCGACTTAACCACATATTCACTGGGGTGACAGATATATTCAGGGATGATTGACTCGTATTTTTAAAAATATTTTTGGATAATTTTATTACGATAATGAATTTTTTTTTTAAATAGTTATAATCAGATTGAAACTTTCTTAGAGGATGGTCCAAGTAATACAGGATTAATTAGAATAATTTACATTTTTACTTTTATAGTTTATTATTTTATTTCAATTGTAGGAGGATAGTCCGGGTGGCGGTCAATAAATATATCAAAATAGTAAAAAAAGAACTGTTTACTGTAAATTAACGTTTCGCCCCATTTTGCACGGCTTTGTCCAGGGCTAAATGAAAAAACAACAAGATACAATGATTTCAGAATTAAAAGAACATCAAAATAAAAAACAGTTGTTATGTTTATAAAGTATATAGAAAAAACTAATTATGACAATATAAGAAAATATAAATGTTGGTAGAGTGGAGACAAGTTGTTAATAAATATAACCAGGTATGCTATAAGTTCTCAATATAGATCTAGACACATAAATTATAGGATAATATTCATTAAAACTAGTTTTAAATATGGTAAAGAGGTAGGTGTATAAGGTAGAATAGATGGGTGAAGTAATTATGGCATAAGTGAGTTATAGTAATATGTAAAAGGGGATATTAATAAAAATTGATAAAAATAAACGATAAGCATAGGGGTAATCACTTTTCAGACTGGAACACAGCGGACGAATGAGAAAAAGGGGGAAATCTGTTATAAATAATAAATAATTTATAATCTTAAACACCTTCTTGAGACTGGTTAATGTTGTTTATATAAATAAATTTAAATTTTATCCATTATTGTCTCAAAACATTTTATTCTCTTTATAATTCTGACGTTTCGGCCAATTTGGCCATCCTCAGGCAATCTATTACAAAACCGCTTTTATTAAATCTATGATCCTCAACATTTCAAAATAATTAACAATATTATTTATAATTTATCTTATCTTAATACAATTTTAGAACTAAATAATTTAAAAACACAAATTCATGCAGACTATTCTGCCCAGGTCAATTCAACAATTTATCAATGAGACATTAAAACATTTGGTAAACATATATTTTTTGTTAATAAGTATATCCTAGATTATGTCTAATTACCTAATTAGTCAATTTTAACATTAAAACAGAAATTAAAATTATTTATCACAGTCATTTGATAAAATTTATCACGATGCTTGTAACCTTCCCTCCACTTAGGTCAAGCATTAAAATTATTTATTATAACTACATTTTTGTTAAATTTCCACTTTATTTTATTAGTAACTTGTTTCCAGTCCACATACATGTATACTTCCTTTATATTGATGTTATTATTTATTTTTTATATACTTTATTAACATGACAATTATTTTGAAATTTTTTGTTACTTCTAAAATGTTTGTATCTTTGTTTTACATTTAGCCCTGACGATGCCCTGCAAAATGGGGCGAAACGTTGGTTAATAATAAATAGTTTTCTTTTACTATTTTGATCCCTTTATTGACCGCCACCCGGACTATCTCCCTACAAAATACTTCATACAGTCAATCTTCTTCCAATATTTTATTTCAAATTTGATATGAAGAAGAGTTCTTCCTTTTTTATGATATCTATAGATAGTTGTAGGTATGAACAAATTTACACAAATATTCCTATCTAACAAATATCCTGAAGATACAATTGAAATTATACTAAATGTAGAAAGTTATACTAAGTCCGATATATTACTTTTTTAGCTGAGAGAGGCGTGTTCAGCCATGAATATCATTGACCAGATCTAAATTTAAATGAGTTGACGTTTTAAAAAATAAGAAGACAACAGTGATCACGCCACGATGTGATGAAAATCAAGTGACTATGTTGTTTACCCAGTTCTCGGATCCACATTCCAGGACAAGCCTACCAACCTGCCCCCGGATTCAGCCAATCAGAATTGTCCTAACAAACAGCTAGGGATGTATATATAACAGCAAAGTTACGCAATCAAATTATTTTACGTAAAACTTCCTCCAGCGATAATCGAAATGGTAAGTTGTTTTTACTAAAATTACGTTGTTTTTTTTATTGGCCCGTTGGTTTTTCTAGGGTCATTACTTGATTTATAAATTTTAGAGTTTTTAAATTTTAATGGGTTCAAATAAAATATTTTTTAACAAGTTATATCGTCATAAACTATTTGTAAACCCTTTACTTTTTCCTATATTACGTAACATTTATGAACACTCGGAATAGTCAAGAGGGTTGTAAAAGCTAAGTACTGCCAAATTTTAGGCTATGGATCGAAATAACCAATAATCGATTTTTAAAAAAAATCAAACAATGAATTATCACTGAAGTACTTATGTATCACGAAAAAGTTTTCACATGGGTCAATAAAAATATATATTTCTCTGTTCCTATTTTTTTTTTTTAAAAAAACACGCCCTCTATGCAATATGGGTGACATGTATAGAGAATATATTTTAAGGTGTATTGACCTAAAAAATATTTAACAAAATACAAACCAACTCAAGGCAAAAGTAAACTGAAATGCGAGAAAGAAAATGGTTTAACAGTCTACTTTCTACTCTAACCGATTAGTAGTTTTATTTATTCGATATTTTATAAATGAAACTGATTGTGTTGAAGCCAATTGTCTGGTCGTTTTAAAAATAACCGGTTACCAAAAACACTTCTTAATTAAAGTAGTTATTTCGAAAAGAACGGTTATATAACGAAAACCAGCAAAACCTAAAGGTCAAACTGAGTTGCATAGTCAGACCCCCGATTACGAATTTTAAGGTGATTCGGCATTTTAGGTTTTTTTTTGGAAAGTGTCTTATAATCCTTATTTGAAGATGATAAACCCCTGATTTTTATTAATTTTTTTCACGAACCAGCCAGCAAGGACCACAGGAATATCATTTTCGATTCATGCTCATACCTTCCGACTTCCTTCTATCCCAATACTCTTTCATCCTCCTGGACTATTTCTCCCGCTCTTCCTCAGTCCATTTTCTCCCTCGTCTCTCCTTCTTCCCCACAATAATCCCAACCTCTTTTAGTTTATTCCAAAAATTATCTCTATCCAAGCAGTCTTCATCCGTCATGTTTAGTCTACCCAGTTCCTCTTTCACTTGTTTTATATATCCGCTATACTTTTATAAAAGCGGACCTTGTTGAAATTTTTCTAATTTAGTCTGTCATTTTCCATTCTGACCATGTGCACTTAAAATCTCAGTCTTCTGGTCCTGATGACTGTTTCCAGGGCTTCCAAATTTCTATATATATATTTTTTTTTTTAATAATATCACTACTTATTAATGAGAATGAAAAGCTGTATCACTACAACCCATAAAGGAAGTACTGTTTCTTGAACAACAGTTAAACAAGGAGGTGATCTGATCATGATTACGCTCAACCGCTAAATTTTTCCTCAATTAAGGGTACCCACTTTATGAGGCTGGGTCCAGAACCCAGAGGGTTGACTCACGGCTACAGTAAGAGAATAAATAGTTACTTGCCACAGCTGGATTCGAACCCGATTCCTTAGAGTTGATAGCACAGCGCCTTTACCTACTGAACCACTCCCCTTTAGTATGAGTATTAAAAATATGAATGAGTAAATGAGTATTAGAAGATGTAGTCATTACAGTTATGAATGAAATCCAGTGAATTTTTTAAACAAATTTCCTATTGGTCAACTATGTACAGAAATGAGAAAAAATTGGGGATAGTTGAAACTAACGGCTAAAGTTGCCATGGATACGATATTTATTTATCAATGGTTCATTCATGAATAAGGGCCGTATCCATGGCAACCTTAGCTATTAATTTCAACTATAGCTAATTTTTGCTTATCTCTATGTATTTATAAATTATTTATCGTGGTTGTAATATTTGAAAAAAATAAAATTAAAAACTTTTTTAATGCATTCAATATGTGATACATTTAAGCATTTTTTTTTATTATTAGTATAATAATTATAGAACTTTCTTAATTTTGTTTCAGACTACTTACACAGATAAAGGAGAAAAGGTAAATAATGATCTATTATCAAAAAATTGAACAAATATTTAAAAATTGAAAGCAGATTCAAATAAATAATGTAATCTCAACAAATTATATTTATTTAAAATAAAAATTCATAAATGTTAATTCTACGAACTTATATTCATGGATTCAACAAATAATTCCTCAATTTTAAGGAAATAAAACGCTTTGAATTTGACTGAAAATGAGTTTATTTGAAATACGAGCGAAATGAGCACATAAATTATACATAACACTATGTAAATTTTCAAAATACTTACTAAAAATATCACAAACCAAGTTCGAAGGTTTAAAAAACATCAGTCTATATAAAATAAATGTCTCAATTCTATGTTTTTCTATTGAACAATACGTAAAAAGTATTAAATATCAAACAATATTCTTCAACGCCAACATACGTGATATATTTCTACAGTTAAAAGCATCATTATAAAAAAAACATTCGCAAATGAAACAGTTAATATAATCAGTCAGGAAGCGGTTATTACGCAGCAAATTGACCAACAACGTGATATTAACAGACTTCGTTGTCGAGAAACAACTTTGGTAGTTACTTCTGCAGGTGAATAATGAGGCAAGGACACGATGACGTAATTGCAAATCTCGTTTTTTTTTTTATTTCTTTTTTTTTTTAATTAATTTATGTTGTAATATTTTTGACGCCGTTTACAGGACAAAACTAAACTATTCGTTCGTTTAATCTTAACAGAACGATACCTCATGTAATGCATTGTATAAATGACAGAAATTCGGGGAAACATCGATTATTTTCCTTCAGAAGATTAGTTTAAAATTTGGATCTCTACACTAGTTGCTATATTAATGAAGGACAGTCATTTACATCAAGATTATACCTACTAAAAATTGATTCCATATGAAACAAAATGCCTCGCGAACAATAAAAAAAGTTAAAAGAATATTAATCATTATATTATAAAGGTTTTAACTCTGTTGAAAAATAATAAGAATAAGTATGAATCTTACCATACCATTTTTCTTATAACAGTATAGTAAAATTCATTAAATGAGCAAATACAATAGGATTGATTATACGATTCATAAAGTTATATCAATAATTTCAACTAAAGTGTGGTTCCTTCTTTTAACTTGCAACTATTCAAGTACAATGCATCGTAAATATGATCATTTTATTCAGATAAACATGCTACAGTTCACATGTATTTTTATTACTCATAATTGATAAACATAACCTCTACCTCTGTATGTGTCCAACACTTCAAACGGTGATATTTAAGTAATATCGTTCTCTTATTGATAAAATAAAATAATAATCTAAATCTTTTATGAATACTCTTTACATTATTTTAAGTTGTAAAATAAACTTTTTTATTTTTTTTTTATCTTTTAGCCTGAAGCAGGAAAATTTGAATGTTTTGATCACATAGTATTTTGGGTTGGAAATGCAAAACAGGTATGTATAAATTGTTATACATCAATTAAAAAATATATTTTTTGAAACTAATATTTTATACAAAACAGGCCAGTAGCTATTACTGTACAAGGATGGGTTTCGAAGAAATTGCATACAAAGGACTGGAAACTGGTTTCAGAAGTTACGCAGCCCATGTAGTTCAACAAAACAAGGTAAATTATTTACGATATCAGAAAATTTTACTTCCTCTAATATAATAATCAAGCAATTTTTTTTTAAATATCATCAATCAGACATTCGAAGTATACAAATATTACCTTTAAGTCGCTAACGCAAACGATTTCCAAGAAAAAGATTGTTGAGAAAAAAAGTGATTTAACAAAATGACAATCAACAATCAGAGGGGTGCCACAACCCTTACGCTCCTTCTAAGAAAAATGACGCTCAGGAATAGGAACTAGGCCACGCCCTTGATGGCAACTTTACGTTGAAGTTAATAGTTAATAAACGTAATTATCGGAAAAATCATTCTTTTAAACACCAATATGACGAAGAAAATAGAAGTTGTAGTAAATGTTTATTTAAAAAAAAGTTGAAATAGTAACCATTTTTTTTTTTTCTTTGAAATTAATATTTACTACAAAAAAGTGAATGATAATTAATAGTAATTCAAAAAAATCAATATCTCCTACAAAATGGGAGGCATAAGGGGTACGGCAGCTTGAGTGTTGATATGGCGAACAGAATGCCACGCCTACGAAAGGAATAGACCCGTCTGACGTCACTCGCCCTGAAAGCGTACCTCCTCCATTATACTCCTTCCACCAAGTCAAGAATACCTAAACTGCAGGTTACAATCTCTTAATAAACTGAAAACATCCACTGTTTTCGTATTTTCCACATCACTCCCTTCATAATAATCGACAGTCTCTAAAAATTACTGTCTATTCTTTTCTCGAACTGCCAGTAAGATCACTCCGTTGCGAATTACAGGATTGTATGAATTAATTATCGATGATTCTCTCGACCACGACCGACATCATTATCCCGTTACACTACTATCAATAAGATCACTTCGTTATAAATCAATTGATGATCTCGATTAATTATTGTCAATAGTTTTTAGACCACGGTCGACAAGATAATCCTGCTACAATATTGTTTGAAATACCTGCGATCACAAATTATTTTGACCTGGATTATAAGATAAAGTTCTTCCCTGAGCAACCGTCTCTGCTCTGACCGTTTTGTTTCCAAAAAGAGATAAGGTAGGAGCCGCTTAAGAAAATGGCGCTGGAATGATTGTCTAATCGTAGGTAAATAAGCTTCATACGGTCTCATTTAAACACATTTCCCAATAAGTTTTTGATAGGACAATTAGAATGAGATGATGCCATCAAACATAAGTGACGTTAAAGCCTGCGTCACACTCGTGTAATCATTTGGAGGACACCTCACGAATAGAGGGCGGGACTGAGTGTGCAGAACTTTTAGTCAAGAACAGGTTTAAGTTTCTCTATCTCAAGATCCGCGTGGAGGTGCGTCAACGCACAGGAGTGCCTTAAGCCTGCTTTCCTTCTAAGAAAAAGTAAAGTAAAAAGGTAAAAGATCTGCCACGCCCTTGGAGTCCCGGTTCACAACTGATGTAATTATCTGTAAAACCGTTCAATTAATCCCAAATATGCACTAAATATAAGTTGTAATAAATGCTGTTTTCGATAATTTGGTTCGTCAACAATGTAAATCCATTAAGCGTTCTCGAGAAATTCTTGCTTTAAAAATTCAATGAACTAAATTTTCATTCACTTGGTGAATTTCTCAATTAATGTTTTCTCATAGCAGTCATGAAAAATTAATTTCTTTTAAAGCAAGTATTAAAAAATAAATTAATAATTATTTCTGATATAATGATAAGTTGTTTAGTATAAAAATATATAGCATATCGTCAATTCTCAACATAACGTTTCTCTCCTTCGCCTTTTCTTTATTTTGTTTTAAGTATTAATGAAATATTTAAATCACATTATATTTTTTTTCCAATTTAAAATCCGATTTAAAATTTAAAAGGTGAAAATCCGACCTTAGCGGTGAAGCTCTGTTGCTCTCTACATTTTGTTTTCTTTAATAGTAAACAGGTTTGATTTTGACTTCCACTAACCATTACACGAAATATAATGGTTTATTTATTTGAAATATATATAGTTCAAATAAATGAAGCTCCAATAAATAAGCTCATTCACTAAAGTTAACAGTTTTTATTATTTCTTCTTGTATATTTTCTTATTATTTTTTATTTTTGGATCGTAGTACTTTTGTTAGATTGCATGTAATAATATACTTGTACAATTATTCGTTTTAAGCTACAACAAACTTAAGTTTTTCTGCTAACAATGTTTACCTAAATAAGGACCATGGAGGATATTCTCTAAATAGTTTTTAAATGAGAAAGAACAGGAAAAAAATAAGTTTTTAATTGCTTCTTTTTCTGTGGCCACAGATAAAATTTGTCTTTGCTTCACCTTACGAACCGACCGAAAAAGAAATGTCTACCCACATCGCTACACATGGTGATGGAGTAAAAGATGTCGCATTCACTGTCGAAGATATAGAGAGCATTCTTCAAGTAACTTTTTGATTATACTTGGATTATAAGTTTATGTTTCACAATTTTCGTATAATCTTATTACCTATGTTTGTTTAAGAAATCTAAAGAAAGAGGCGCAGTAGTAGTGAAGGACATTTGGGAGGAGAGCGATGAGCACGGAAAAGTACGAATGGCAACCATTAAAACGGTAAAATATTTTAGTAAATTGAATAAACTCGATTTATTTTATTTAAGATATTGTAAAATATTTCTTATTTGAATGAATAATTGCACAGTTTGGAGATACGGTTCACACATTTATAGAACGATCAGCTTATAATGGTGTATTTTTACCAGGCTACAGGAAAGTCACTACAACCGACGCCTTGAGTAGTTTATTGTAAGTTTCTTTAATTTATAACCTATCTAACTCATTAAGTAGTTGTTATCATTTCCAATTGATACCATCAAGAACTCGTTAAGTTATGCCTTTCGTTATGCTAAATAACCAACTTGGTCAGTTCTATCAATAATCTGTTATAGATAACGCCATTCAATGATAGGGAATCTCTCCTAGGGGTATGCGATAGGGAGTCTTCCCTTGGATATTGTCAACTAGAAGTGTGCGCAGAGAGGTGATTTTAACGCGCTTTAGAATAGGTCATACGCGTCTGACCTCTCCATCTATATGCCAAACTTTCGGAACAGGACTTTACTATTAAACACATTTTGACTGAATGCCGAGCTTATAACACCCTCAAATCTTCATACAAAGACTTACTTGGAATCCACACACAAGACTGAAACGACAAGAAACTGCTCGTAGATTCCGATTGCTACAACACCTACTTGACAAACGCTCTAAACTTCCCACTTACTACAAAAAAATTATTATACACTACGATAATCAGACCAATTTGGATATACGGAATTGAGCTCTGTGGCTCTACCAAGCCATCAAATTCCTTCCGCATCCAATCCTTACAATCCAAAATCTTACGTAAAATCCTTGATGCTCCTTATTACGTTACAAATAAACTCAACCACAAAGACCTTAACATCCCATTTGTTGCAGATTTGACCCAAAACAGATACGCGTCTTTTCATTCAAACTCCTTACCCATTAATTATTAATCTCTCATCCTTGACAATCCCTGATAATCCTCCGAGGCGTCTGAAAAGAAGATGGCCACGGGACCATCTAATTTAAATTAATGCTTGAAGTAGTCGTAGGCATAAAGGTTCAGTGTGTCAGCCTAAAAGTCCTAAATTACAAATCTGTTCCTTAGCTATTTCGGAAATTAAGGCAATAATAACCCATTATAATTCGTGACAATGAAAGGGAATCGATGGTTATCGATATTTGTGGGCTATCGATGATCTGTCATCTATTTAAAGCAATAATTGTGAACTCAATGAATAATGTATTCATCGGAATTATTTTTATACAAAAGATATTAATCGTCCCTACTATTCAATGTAAAGTATTGGCCACCTGCCTCTACCACCACCAATTGTCCCAATCTTGTGCTACTGCCATCCAGTTCTCAACTCATAAAAGTTTGCCAAACTATGGCAAATACAGGTATTAGCAAGTGTGTAGATGAATTTTTGGCCGGTCCGCTGAGTGTCGGTTTTTGGGAACAAATCAATGAGCGCCTGTACTGCACATACATACGTTTGTGTTCAGCTAGCATTGTTTTAGAACTACCAATACATAAATATTAGTGATCTTCGAGTTTTCATGTATTGGGGAATTTCCCCAACCTTCGGATTTATTATAGTTTATAGTTTAGATTGTATATTTTAAAATCCTCTCGATTTGGTATAAATACATAGTTTCAAATCGTGTTAATAAACTTTAGTGGTTTATTTTTTATTTTAATCTTCACTATGACCTTGGGCTTAAGGTTTGTTGGACTCTCCATACTTGGTCAACCTTCACAACTCTAAAGTTCTTATACAGATTATTCCTCTCAAAAACTGTCAAGTTCTGCTCACCAGTTTTGGAAGCATTCCACTTTTTTGAGCCTTAAAGGAGAATCAACACAATAATTTGTATATATAAATCAGTGGTTCGCAACTCCATGATTTTGGGCTCCTAAGCAAGGAATTAAACCACTCACACCCACTCCCGACTTGGGAAGAGAGAGGTCCTCCATGAAATGTATGAAAATCGAGTTGCTTAAAGTGAATCTTGAGGAACTTTTATAGAGCTAATAAAACTCTTTAACTGTCAAACATTAGGAAAGTTAAACAAAACAGTTTTAACAATATGTCCTCACAAAATATGTGCTGTTTGATCGTACTAGGACTGGTTGGGAATCACTGACATAAATTAATTAAATACAAAACAATACTCCAAAAATAGAGACTGAGATCATAATAACAAAGCTTATTCTGTAGAACTCTCAATTAATTTTGGAATCCATTTTCTAGGTATATGAAGGATCCGATAAAGAACAAACAAGGGGCTTATTCGAAGGTACATCCTCTCTCTGATGGTATTTCTGCAGCGGACATGTATTTGATCTTTACTGTGTTTACTTTAAGCCCCCATTTTTCTTGCTTTTCAGCGAATTTTATAACAGTAGTGACAGACTGGAAACAGTGTTCAGCCTATGCAAGAAGCTGTACTATTTGGCTGAATAATGTTCCATTCCCTCCAATTCCAGAATCATAAATGGCCTTTATGAGAGTTAAATCAGAAAGAAGACTGGTCAATAATGACCTAAAACAACTTAAATTTTCAAGAAAAATAATCAATGATATTTTTCTTAATAAGGAGGTAAACCTTTTATTACAGAAGCCAATGGATCATTTGGATTGGATGAAATTGAAATGGAATAATAAATAGAAAATTTAATTTTAAAAGACTGATACCTCAATAATGGGTAAGTGCTCAAGAGTGGGTAGCTAATTGGTAAGGTGCTGTGCTACAAACTCCAAGGACCTGGGTTAAAATCCAGTAGATAATTATTTTCTGTTTCATTGTGGCTGTGAAATCTCATAAAGGGAGAACCCTTAATTAAGTAAAAATCTGGTGCTCAAACATGACTCTGAACAATAGCTCCTTCCACAACCGTTGGTCTAGTAACTTCCTTACAAAGTACTGCACCCCTAACCCTTCATGGACTTTAGTTGAACAGATTTATTTTTTTTATTACCAAAATCATCATATTAATTAAAGATGATTAATAAAGAGATTATAATAGTTTCATTGTTGCGGTTACAACATAAACGCTACTATTCGCAATATTAGTTATTGTATAAGGTTTTCTCTATTTTAATACTCAAGATTCATTCCTAATAAGTTCTATAACAAGATGATTTCATCAATATAATTGAATAATTATCTAGAATTTTCAGGATTTACCATTTACCTATTATTTTTAGAAATCTTTGGTGAGCATAAAAATTAAGACTTCAAAGTAACAAAACTACAAACTTTTACAATAAATAGCTGTTAATTACTGTAACACTAGTCATGAGATTATATATCTATAGGCCGCTAGTTTAAATCCAGCCCGGAGGACCAAATATAACTAAGTGCAGTATTTTTGGATATAACAAAAAAAACATTTTTCTTTTTCCATATAACCGTTACTTCAGTTCAACAAACAATTTATAATATACAAGAAGAAATACAAATTAGTTTCAACATTATTAATTTTGACTAATAGTCCCCTGGTTGCATCCTTTTTCCAGCTTCCTTCTAAAATGTCAATAAATCTTTTGTTGCTATAGCTTTATTTAACTACTTATGTAAAATCCTTGAAAGATAATAAGTTAATAAAATATGTTAATTGTTTTATATATACGAAAGAGCTAATTGATCAATTTTACTGCATCAGGCCACCTGGTAAGCTCGACTTTATTGACCACATCGTTGGAAACCAACCGGATCTTTGTATGGAATCAGTAGCAGAATGGTAAGAAACAGTATTAAGCTAACTACAATTAAAAAACATAAATAAATTTGAAATGTTCATATATAATATAAATATTTTTTTAGGTATGAAAAAATTTTGCAGTTTCATAGATTTTGGTCAGTAGATGATAAACAGCTCCACACGGAGTACTCAGCCCTTCGTTCTATTGTTATGACAAATTGGGACGAAACAGTAAAGGTAAATTTATAATATTAAAACTAAATATAATAAATAATATTGTTATGACATCTGTATAAATGAAATTCAATCAAATTCGAATAATTCACTCGTAATTTATTTTCAATAAGCTAGAGGACTACAATAAGTTAATATAAAAATATAATTTCCTTAAATATAGTCAATGATGTTTCTCAGAGAAAGACAAGGGTTCACTGAAATAATATAAAATTATAGTAGTAACTTTAAAATTATGATGTGAATGATTTTAGTCAGTGTTTCTTTGTATTTGATTTTAATTTTTCTTTTTTTACGATAAGCTTGTTTTGAAACTCTCACTGCTATTGTTTCAATATTTAATGATATCACATCACAAAATAAGTTAACTTTATTAACTACTACTCACTGAAGTATTAACAGAGCACAATTTAACTAAAGCGGTAGTAACACTAAAACTACAAAGAACCTAAGAAACTAATAGAAGTCAATAATGCAGTCCAATGTGCACCCTGCCCCTCTTCAACGTTTGACAGGACTTAGAGGGTGCATTGCTCAGTCCATCAGAATGGTGTTTTATTTCGATTTGTTTAAATTGAACAATCCTAAATAAATATTTTCTATTTCTCTATTGCTACGATGAAGTAATTCAATGAATATAAAAGGAGAAACTACCACAATTTAGGATACTTAAGAAATTAAATACGTTTTATTAGAAGATTATAAGTTGACTGTACATGATGCTTGTAGGAAGATAGTCCAGATAAAAGATAGAAAAAAAAAAAAACTTTAATAGTAACCAATATTTTGCCCCACTTTTCACAGCTTTATCAGGGCTGAATGAAAACAAGATCCAAACATTGTAAAATATTATAAAACTATCAGAGTATACATAGAAAGTTGTAGAAAAGATACATAGGAAAAAAATTGATACCAAAGTGGGAAATGTAATTAACAAATTAGAAATGTTAAATGAATAACACTCTTCCTTGTTTCATATATATTTTATTTCACTATAATGAAAATAACATTTCAGGGTTGTTACCCCATCTTCAGATCTTAGCTATATTGTCCTGTTGCAGCATAATACGAAGATTTTGCAAGCATTTGCTATTAATAATAAAAGTTTTGCTGGATTGCCAAAAAAATAGCATTACTAAATTTCAGAGATTTTCATTTTTTATATATTTATCAACTTTCAAAAATAATACGTGATCCCATTTTAGAGTGGAGCTATAGCTTGTGCTATTGAGTAATAAAAAAATATATATGCATTCATTTTCATAAATAAATAATTCTATTTGTAAATAATCTATCAGCTATGAATAGAAAATGTTTTTGTTTTATTAGTACTTTATGTATCTTAGAATTATTATTATTAAATAACCAAACTGGTATGGAGGAGAGGTTGGTCAAGATGGAAAGACAGCTTTGCTACCAGTAGCCTATACTGTAAAAAATGTCTAACAATAAGAGCAAAAATAAGACACTATAATACAATTGTCAAACGGGTCTAAAGGAAACTTTTGGGAACAGAGAGGAAGATCTTGAGGAGGATTTATGGACCAGTAAAGTTACCGGAGGGATATAGGCTGAGGCCTACCAGAGAATTATACAGAGAAATAGATGACCTGGAAACGGACATTAGGTGAAGGAAGCTGCATTTCTGCGGTCATATGGTCAGGATAAAGCCAAGCAGAATTAATAGGGAGATCTTTGGGAGAATGTGGGGGCAGGAGGAACATTAAGCAGATGAAGAAAGAAACAGAGAAATTAGGAATCTCAAGTCAAGACTGTCTCAATAGAGATGAATATAGGGAAAAATTAAGGAAGATAAAGGTCCTCGTGGGTGCCAAAGAGGTGAGAAGGGAGAGAGTATGGAGCGAGGAAGAAAGAAGAGTGTAGTCTGAAAGGATGAAGAAGAGTTGGAAAGAAAGGAAAGGAGGGGAATGTGTGAAGAAAGTTGGGAAGAAATGATATTCGCATGGTCTATAAGGTTGTTTTGTGTCTAAAAAAAAAAAAAATAATAAATACACATTAATCATAAATATTAAAAATATTTTTTATCTTTAAAAATTACAGATACCCATCAACGAACCTGCACCTGGAAAGAAAAAAAGTCAGATAGCTGAATATGTTGATTATTATGGAGGTTCCGGAGTTCAACATATAGCACTAAACACAAAAGACATAATAAATTCTGTAAGTTTGCCTCATTTTTTCACAAATATTTTAGTATATTTTCTAAATATTAAATTTTTTTTTCAATGCCTTTGTTAGATTGAAAACTTAAAATCCAGAGGAATGGAATTCATGTCAGTTCCTGATTCGTATTATGACATGTTAAGGGAAAAGTTAACAGCAGATAATTTCCGTATTGAAGAAGATCTAGATGTACTTCAGGTAAATGAACGTTCATTTTCTGTTCTTGGACATTTAATTCCAATATTAAATCAGATATTTTTAAATCTCTATTGATTTATATATGAAAAAAATTGTTTGATTTAGACCTTTTAGTACTTAACACTCAAAAAACAATTAGATTTTATTTTTTAAATAGACATATTATTTGCATAATAATATTATCTGTTTGGTGTTAAAACCTTTATCCACAACAACAATATTAAATTATTTTTCAAAAAAGATAATGAACAATTTTAACTCTTCAGTTTCATCATTAGATTTTTTAATTTACGATGTTATAAAAAAAAATTTATTTTGTAATAACTTCATCCAAAAGTATATAATAATACAGGTAAAACAATTAGTCTTGAATTATTAAACAAAACAATTTTTTGAACGTTTCAGAAGTTGAAAATTTTGATTGACTACGATGAAAATGGATATCTGTTACAAATATTTACAAAGAACATGCAGAATAGACCTACACTATTTTTAGAGGTGATTCAAAGACATAACCACAGCGTAAGTTTTCTTTATGAAGATTTAAAAAATTTTTATTTCAATAAAATGCGATATCGAGTAATAAAATAATTAATTTTTTTCTGTTTTTTCAGGGATTCGGAGCAGGAAATTTTAAAGCTCTGTTTCAGGCAATTGAATTAGAACAAATGGAAAGAGGCAACTTATAAAGATGATATGGCATATCAATAATAAAATTATATATTATTTTTATTCAGTCAAATTGATAAGAAATGCTTAGAAATAAATGTAGACATTTTTAATTTAATTAAGAATTTAAAAAAAAAAAATAGGACTGTTAGTAATAAATAATTAAAATATAAATAAATACAGGAGGAGAGATGAAATCAACGCTTGAGAGACTCCAAGTCGAAGTGAAAGAGACTTGAACTGGATGTGATCGCTAATCGCTTCCAGTTCGAGACTATCTTGTTCGACTTCGAGTACCTCTCACTTTAATTTCCAGTCTTATCTCGCTTCGATTTTATCTTATTTCATGTAGGAAGGGCCTTAATAGATGATAAGAACAAAAACATATGTTTTAAAAATAGGTTATATACTTTGAGAAGTTATTTGTGGGTTTGTGAGTTACAGTTATATTAATGTGATTCATAAATACAATCCTTTTATACTATAATTTTATTTTATTTTATATAATAAGTTTTACTTTATAAATATATATATTTTTTTCAACGTTATAATCTTGTATCAATTTATCTAATTTATTAATAAGTACTATATCATCTGAGGGTGTACAACTATACGTTCACCCTCCCTAACCTCTATAATATTGATTTAATTTGATCTGGCACATGGTGTGGTTATCCTATAGGTTACAAAGCAAATTTAAGAAGAAAAATATAACATAAATAAAGATTTTTTAATACATTTTCATAAATATGCCTATTATATCATAAATAAAGATTTTTCGACACATTTTCATAAATATGGTGATTAGAGATTGGTGTTTTGTCAATGAAAAGCAATAAATGCCCCTCATTCTTTTAAAAGAGAAATAATATTCAAAACTAAATAAATCATTAATATTATTTAAATAGCTTCCCTTTTATGTTTTCTTTTAAAACTCCATCTTTTTCTTTTTCCATTTTAGATAGAAGTAACAACTGCTGTTGTACATAATTATTCATAGAAGGGTCGTATTTCGCTAATGCTTCCAAATCAGCTTTGGCCCCAGAAACATTCCAAGTACTGGTGTACGCTTTAGCTCGTCGGTACAAAGCTTTAGCATTACCTGGGAATACAAAAGTATACAATTAACAGTAGAATCATTTATAAACCGCTCCAATAATACACAGGAAAAAATATAAATTCAAAGAGAAATCAATATGGAAAATAGATTTGATTGCATCACAAGAATTTTCATAGTTATTAACTGGATTTAGTGAATGACACAATTTTCTGCCTTATTAAACTATTATAGTTTATTTCATTTCATACAGCAACGTTTCGGGAGATTTCCCCCATCTTCAGGCTGCTAAAAAACAATTCAACAAAACCATAAACATGTGCTTACAACATTAATATATCATTTACACTCTAAGAACTATTTATAAATTATTTACTTGATAACAAAAAACCTATATATGACATATAATTTTCTCCTATTAGTCTCACTTGCTAATATATTATAATATTAATGTCATTATTGAGTAAAATCTTTCTAATAGTCATAATTGTAGGAGAATAATTACCTTTCTGAAGGTTATCTTCCAAAGTGATAACAACCATATAGACTATAAAATAATTTTCTCCTACCTCCTTTATCACAGGAGAAAATTACATGTCAAATATAGGTTTTTGTTATCAAGTAAATAATTTATAAATAGTTCTTAGAGTGTAAATGATATATTAATGTTGTAAGCACATGTTTATGGTTTTGTTGAATTGTTTTTTAGCAGCCTGAAGATGGGGGAAATCTCCCGAAACGTTGCTGTATGAAATGAAATAAACTATTATAGTTTAATAAGGAAGAAAATTGTGTCATTCACTAAATCCAGTTAATACCATAGGAATCTTCCAGTAAAGGATTATTAAATTTTCACAGTGTTTCACAACGGGGCAGCTGTTGAAAATTCCTCAAAGCAAATCTTCTTGGACAATAAGCTTCAATGTTAGGGGAATATTGAAAATCTTTCATTTTCGGCCAATTTACAACAGGATACTAATGGGTTGAATAATAATAATGCAAATATTATCAATTAACTCAAATTCTAAAAGATGTATTAACAAAATGTCAATCATTAACCTGCAAAATATAATAATAACAAATATAAGAAGATGGTCAGGGTTGCGGTGGAAAATGGAACAAATAGTTTATAACTATTTTAATGTCCGACGTTTGCTCCACTTTGCAGGGCTTCATCAGGGCTGTTCAAAGCAAAAGGTTGAAGTCGCAACCCGGACCATCTTTATATATTTAAATTTTTACGGTCAACTATATATACATATATATAATAATAGCGTATTGTAAAAATTTTAACCATTTCATTTCATTAATTTTTTTATTTATAACCTGTACAATACATGATAAATATGATTGTTTGTCTCAAAAATTTCTTGAGAATGACTGTATATTTTATTCTTTTAAGTTGAAATGCTTAAATAAAGTGTGTTTTCCTTCACTGCCACCCACAGCCTCTTTGCACAAAAAAAAAAAACAAACAACAAAACAAAATGTTTTCTTATTCTGTGTGGGTTCGAATAATCTACTTATACCTGGGAATTCACCTAGATCACCAGCTTACCTGGAATCACCATATCAACATCAAACTTATGCAAGGTTAGCAATG
>NW_027109364.1:320623-343585 GCF_000696795.3 Halyomorpha halys
CTTTTCTTCTCTCTTCTCTTTTTCAAATTAACTTTTTTCTTTTTTACTATTAGAAGACAATTGTTTGTTTTCTTTAAGTGTACCAATATCATTATTTTTTGTTATTAATTTTACTTTCCTCTTTTATTAAGAAGCATTATTCTTATCTATTTATTTTATTATTATTTTTTTTTTCTTTTAATAAGAACATTTTATATAGTTAGGGGCGTCATTTGTATGACTATACCCCCTCATAATCAACTGTTAAAAAAATATATATAATATAAGTTATATCAACCATGTAAGGCCCACCAGGCCGATCTTGTATAAAAATAAAATAAAAAAAGAATAATCTACAGTGGTAAAGTATGAAAAAAAAATTCAAAGTTAAATACCTGGATCATAATTAAGTACGGTTGTACAATGCTCAATTACTTCATAGTATTCTTTTAGAACCAATTTACACTGAGCGAAATTTAATAAAATAGCCATTTTTTGTTCTTGAAGGCTTTTCCATTCAGAATCTCCAGGTTTCTCGCTATTTATCAAATAATGATATTTTAAAATAATTATTAATTCAAGTAAAATGAACGTAATATGCTATAATTTGCCACAGATTTGAAGTAAATAGTACAAGCAGAGATGGACAAAAATTAGCTATGGTTGAAACTAATAGCTAAAATTGCCATGGATACGATATTTATTTATCAATGGTTCATTCATGAATAAGGGTCGTATCCATGGCAACATTAGCTATTAGTTACAACCATAGCAAATTTTTGCCCAGTACAAGGCATACAATAGGGGTATTCATGATCTTTAGTTTAACATTTTAAAGTGTGTTATATGGAGAAACATTTCTATCTTGCAGTGTGTTAAACTAATTTAACATCATTGAGCGCCTGTTAATAGGTCTGCTAAGTGGAGAATGATGTCGCGCAACAGACCAGCTGAGCTCCAAACCATTTCGTCTGCAGTCGTTTTGATAGGTTTGTTCCGGTAACCTACAGCAACGGAAAGGTTGAATCAGAAAGGCTTTGGACCAGTAGCGCTCATATGGCTAGCATCAAAAGCTTGCCTCCTCCAACGCTCTTGGTGGCAAGAGAAGCAAGCCAGATGAGTGAGAGATCTTGTCTCAACCAGAGAAGCGTCCATCCTTTATTTTTGTTCACTAATCATCAATATCCACATGAGTGAGTAGAGTTACTTCAGTGGTTCCCAGCAGGTGGGAGGAGAGGCTTGGAGATGCGGGGGGAAGAAGGAAGAAAGAAGTAAGTCCATCTAGCAATAGTTTACATTCACATCATCATCAACCACCTCAATGTTAAATCTACAATTTCCATAGCCCAGTCATACAAAATTCTACTAATAATCATAATGTTTTCTTTCGGCCACCCACTACACCATTTGTAACATAAAACAATAGAATTTTATTTTTCATTTAATCATGTTCATTTTCAATTATACAGTCCACTTGTACCCAACCAGTCAACCAAAAGTAAAGTGTGTCTTACAATGCGGTTGAAGGTATACTTCATACAGGTTAATAGATCTCTGTTTTGTTTGGTATATGTTATTTTTGTTTTGGACGTTATAAATTCTAATAAAGTAATGGATAAAAATAATAATAAAGTTATGAAAAAAAGCAACAGAGGAAACAAGAAACAATTGAGATGGAGAAAAGATGATGTGATAAGGCTGTTAGAGATACCATTACTTCATAAAGATTACAAGGTTACAAAATGCACAGAAAATCCACAAGGAGCTACTCTAAATTTAACATACAACATGAACTATAACTCACAATCCTACACTTTTAATGTTTGGCATGTTAGAACTTTTTAACATTTAATAAAGTATCATGAATACCCCTAATATATTTAAAACCAATACATTAATATAATAAACAGATAAAGTTAAAATAAATAAATTACCTAATCATTAACTGATCCAAAAAACCAATAGCTCTCGAATATTTCTTAACTGCCTCAGTATAATTGCCATTTTTAAAAAAAACATTACCCTCTTCTCTAAGTTTTGGTATTGCACTCAACCGTTCTGTTTCATTGAGCTGCCAAGTTTCTTGTACGTATTCACCGGCATTCTCAACTTGAAGTAATTCTGAAAGAAAGATGCAGATCAAATAAATTTTATTTTTATACCTAAATATCAAAATTATATTGTGGAGATATTTTCATATCTATGGAGATAGTGGAAATATAGAAAATGTAAATTGTTGCCATGAATACACTATAAACATTGGAATATAAATATTGATTAGATTAAACAATTTATTTTATAAAATTAGACTGTTATTCCATCAGATGTTATGAGCTTATATGGAAAGGGGGGGTGTGATTATTGTATTTTGTGATGATTATCTTTTTTGAGATGAATAAGAGTTAAAAGGGTTAATTAAAGTTAATTTGAGACAGTGAGGTGGGGTTCGATCAGTACTGATACACAAACAAGTAAAACTTATTATTTCTGCCGACATTTTGACCAGAATTTCAGCCATTTATCAGAGCTGAAAACACAAATGAGATAACAACCTTAATTCAGAGAAAAATTAAAATAAAACACTAACATACTCAGAAACATATATAACAATAAATTAAGTAGGTAGAAGAAGATATTAATGGAAGATAAAATATAATATTATAGAGGTAAGAATTATAAAAAAAAAAAAATTATTAAAAAGTCAATAACATTTTAATATTTTATCTTATGTTAGTATCATATACTTAATTTATTGTTAAATATGTTTCCAAGTTTTTTTGTTATTATTTTCTTTTTCTTTTTTTGTGAATTAAGGTTATCTCTTAAGTTTTTACTTATGTGTGAATCATTACTGACCGTAACCCCTGATCTTCTTCTCCTCGTATCGAATCTACAGTAAACTATAAACATCTCACTCAGGCTTTAGATTTGTATAATAATATTAAGTTCATAATTATTTATAATTTTTAGATAATTTTCAATAAAGATCGTTAAATTGCTCAAGGTCACAGCAAGGGAAAGTCCACGGCCTGCCTCAAAGAAAATAAGTGAGAATAGAATTATGTTTTTGCGAACTACAGATGCATATAACATCATAACATTTGCCTGTACAACCAGACTGAGGTTTGTTAAAAAGTAATTCATAATGTTTTTTATTGAATATAATAAATAAATGAATAAAAAATAATGAAATTAGTTTAAAAAACATTCAATTGTAAACTGACATAGGTGAATACAGAAGGCAGTGCCTTCAGCACTAGAAAGGAAACAGTCAGAGTTGGGTTGTGCCTTTGACGTGGCAACGTCTCCATGTTCGATGTGTTATAGAGTTGAATTGTGATTCGGTGAGAAATATAACTTTTTGACATGTCAATTGCTTGTTCCTAAAATAAAGCGAACATGTTCTAATAATAATAATAAAAAGAGTAAATTTAAAAATTATATAAGTAACATTAATTAAATTATATTCAAGTTTCTACGATTAGATGAATGTGTGAAAGGTGAAATATGAAAAATTGCATGTCTAAGTAGCATCGAAGAAAGATAGAAGTAGAAAATAAATTTTATTCTGGGGCTAAGATAATCATAGAATTTGTATTAGGGGTATTCATGATCTTTAATTTAAGATGTTAAAAAAGTTTTGTTAAATGGAGAAATATTTTATTTTTATTTTTTTAGCATGTTAAAACTATATAACATTTAGGAAGATTATTGATTGACCGTGAGTAAGATGAAAGGAATATGGTCCGGGTGCGGTCAAAAAAACTCAAATAATACAATTATACTATTTACTAAATATTATAATTTATTTACTAAATAGTATATTTATAAATATATTTATTTACTAAATAGTATATTTATAAATATATTTATTTACTAAATAGTATAATTGTACTATTTGAGCTTTTTTGACCGCACCCGGACCATATTCCTTTCATTTTATATAACATTTAATATGATTGACAGTCTGTTAATAGATGTGCAAAATGGAGAATGACGTCACCCAACAGACCAGCTTAGCTCCGCACAATTTTATCTGTTGTCGTTTTGAAAAGTTAGTTGCTCATAGTTAGTGTTTGGTTTATTTTGTATTTGTTCTGGACATTTTTAAACTCTAATAATGTAATGGATAAAAATAATATAGTAATGGATAGAAAAAAACTAGGAGAGGGAACAAGTGAGGTGGAGGAAAGATTATGTGAAAAAGCTGTTAGAGATATTATTTCGTGAAGATTACAAAACAAGTTGCCCAGAAAATCCGTTAGGAGCTCTTCAGCTTTTAACATGGACTTTAAATTAGGTTTAAATCCTAAACTTATAACATTTAGCATGTTAAAATGTTTTAAATTTAGTCTCGGTGCAGACAAATTAAACTCAAATAGTAAATTATGCACTATTTTTATTTGAGCCAATGTTTCACCGCACGTTGCAGGGCCTCGTCAGAGCTAAAAAAAGATACAAACACTTAACATAAGTACAAAAAAGTAAGTGGAAAATAACAAGAGTATACAATGAAACATAAAAATTAAAGGTTATAAATAATAAATGAAAACAGTAATAGTAACAGATAAAGAGAAGAAATATTAAAGAAAGTACAAATTAAGAGATGAAAAGGGATAAGAATAAAATCAAATGAAAATAAACGAGACAGAATCCATACCTGCTTTGACGGAAGTCAAAGTTAGATTGAACAGTTTGTATTGGGAGGAGAGGGGATGGCAGTTAATTGTGTCACATTTGAAAATAATTTTAAAGTAAACAGTGTAAAAAATATTAAAATTAGGTAAACAATAAATGATAATATACATAATAGAGAGGGAGGAGAAATATTAAAAAATAAAATGAAAGAAAAATAAAGAAAAAAAATTTAAATGGATAGAAAAACAAAGAAGAAATAAAGTTAAAATAATGGGATACAATAAATATAAATGATTAAGAAAGACAATACACCAAATGAGTGGGGATAAAGAGGTATTGTAAATTATATAATAGAAAAATTAATAATAAAGTGATTAATATAATTACCATATTCGTTTTAAATTTAACACAACTCCATGAATACCCCTATTAAATAAACAAAATAAATGAAGTAATGTATGTTTTGTAATGGAAACCCACCAGGATTTTTAGATTTAACATCAAAAGAAATAAAACAACAATATTTTAACAACAGAGAGGGGATTAAGAAGGTAAACAGTATTGATTTTGAAGATATATGCTAACATATTTCATCTTAATATAATAGAATTTAATTTCTATATCTTACCAATTATAAATTCTAAATCACATGGATTCGTTAATAATGAATTGAGATCCTCATGCTTTAAGCCGTAGCTTTGTATCATGTGCCCACAACAATGCCTGGATCGTGGTTTTTCAGGATGTTGTGCATCTCTCAAGGTTCTAGAAACCAACGGATATGCATGAACTAGCTAAACAAAATTACAAATGCTATAGTAAAATATGTTCGAGATATGCTTTTTTTTTCAAACTTAATATAAATTATTAACATTGTACCTCTATAATCTAATGATTAGTTTACGACTTTAATAATAAAGTTTCTTATGTATTTCTTATGGCGTACAACCTAAGAGGCAAAGTTTATATCTGAAACAAATTAAATGTGTAACAATTTTTCTCATTAGAGTAAGCTAGACATGTATTGTATAGGCTTCTTTCAGAAAGTGTCAATCTAACTAAAACAGTTTTAAAAAAAAAATAAAAGTCATATTAAAAAACCTTTACAGAACTCTTCACACACTGAGAAATAATACACAACTGAATAGTTATGATAGGTTTCAGAAACTAGAACCTATTAGTTTATCCTGCAGCTGGCAAGAGAAAAAAAACCCAAAAGCTTAAACGATGATAATTAGAGAAAACTCAAGATAATATTTATCCATAATTTATTCTAATTATTATGGCATAAAAGGAGGTTATTTTATTAATCTTGAACAGTTAATTAAATTTTGTTGTGAATTTTAAATTTGTAATTTGAATCTAAGACATTGTAGAAATATGCAATATTGGAGAGGTTGAGGGTCCAGATAAGGAGAAGGCATAACAATTCAATATTTAAAACTTCATTTTTTCTAAATTTCGAGTTATTCAATCAAATTATTAGTTCATGTCAAGTAAAGCAGAAGCTTAATAGTTTATCAGGATATTTCTTTTGATTAAAATATTGTTAATGGAAAGCGACACTTTTCTCGGCCCATACACAAATTCTTACTAGGGCAAATGAGAGTCCAATGTACATAAAATTATTTGCATTAGTAAACTGCCTAATCAGAGACAGATCAATATGAGTAGGGGTCCAAAGTAGTAAACATTTTATTACTAAAAATACTCTAAAATGTTTTACAAATTTAACACTTTTTTTAAAATTTACTATATGGAGAATTTATGAAACTTTTGTCATTTAAAAAATCTAAAGATTAGAATGTAGAACCCCTGGCTACTTGGAACTATCAGCGACCCCATAGTCAGCTTATACTTAATCGCCTTAGCTTTAGCTAATTTATCAAACTTTAAGTCTAGCTATTAACAAAAATACTTAACTACACATTATAAACTTTATTGGATAATAATCTAAAACTACAAATTATGTAACAGTAAACTGTTACATACGATAAAACAAAATAGATAATATAAAATTAAATTCATCTTACACTTTTATCCACCACAAACGAAGCTACTTCATTTATCGCCATTGCTTGAACAATAGTTTCCCAAACTTCAAGCTTAAACTTTTTGCCAATAATCAATTCCATTGGTCTATCCATCGTCCTACTGTTATCTATGACAGTTTGATTGTCATCGCACTTTCGAGTTATGAAGTGAAATTTGACCTGAGATTTTCAATTTCAATTTTATTTATACAGGAAAATAAATAAAATTTGTGTAAGATATGAATAAATAAGGAATCCTTACTCTTGTTCCTGGCATAATTTTTTTGTAATCATTTCCAACATGAATAATGGTTTTTTGAATTAATGGATTACTATCCATCTTCAGTAATGGAAGTTACTTAAATATATATGAAAAACAAAAATAGGCACTACTTTAAGCGTTAAAAATCATGACTACATTTTAAGTTTCTAGTCATGTTCTTATCAACTAGACATCCTGAATGACAACAAATAAAATTTATTGGTTATAATGAAGATAGGTATTAGATTAATATGTATCTACTATTTCCTAAACATGAAAGTACAAATCATTTACTTGTGACGTCACGAGATGACTTCCATAATTTTAAACATGTGGTAGTCAGTTGCAATGCTGCCGATTTGCTGTTGTTTATCCAATTTTTAGGTACTTTTCATCTTAGTAGATAATTGTCGGAGTCGGATATTTCGGGTTAAATGGCTTAACGTTATATTTAGAGCTCTAGTGGAGTGTCGCATGAGTCCTTCGACTAGATTGTTTTAGTTATTCATTAGACAATTTTTCCATTACCAAAAAATTATTATTTTCTCTTGGATATTGAATTTTAGGACATTAGCATATGTGTTTATGCTCGGTCCATAGCATATAACCTATGCCATTTGGGACCAATGACAAATTTCTTTTTGGGCCCGTGATTGATTTATTTTTGTAGCCAAGGATGAATATCATTTTTTGGGCCTTGGGTGGATATGTTTGTGAGGTCCAGAGTGGTTAATTTTTGGGGGCCGATGCTGATACAATTTTTTCTTAGAGTTACCGTCCTACACCATAACTGTTGAGGTGAATAAAAACTTTGAATATAATTGATTCCAAGATCAGATATTATCAAAACAATACATAAGAATGATGTTTCCCCACCTATGGTCATTACATTTGGTAAGGTTGCTACGTTGCGACAGTTGACTGTCAAGGGGTATACAATACATAAGGCAGTTAAACGTGGCATTTAACGCAACTTTTAGTCAACTAACACTACTCATACTATCAACTATCACGTCAGACCCAGTTCGGCAATAATTTTGCGACTGTAAACTGCCATGTTTACGAAGAGTTACACCATGAAAGTGGCTGCGACTTTTTTCGCAATAACTGAAACTGCACGATTATTCACTGTCAAGGGGTATACATGTGATATTTAACGTGGTAGTAACTTCATTGTATCACTATGTATCACATGTACTACCAACTACCACTCCAGAGATAATCGACAGACCAATCATGACTGTAACTATCATACAGTTACAATTATAACAATCCTGCATGAGCGGGTGAAGTAGCGGGTATTTGTTAGATAAAACGGGTATTTTTTGGTAGGGAGAATCGGCAGCACTGGTCAGTCGCAAAACTCATTGAGCACCATAAAGATTTTATCAATTGAAAGTTAAAAAGAATTTTTGTAGAGTTCATTTATTGAGCTCATTGCTTGAAATTTTCCCTTTTGACACAACAGTTCGTTCTGATTCCAATTATCATTAGTACTTTTCCTAATTCTAAATTCATTGTAATTTTTGCGTTAATTGAGATTGTTTTTGGATTAATTTGGTTTTGCTGCTGTATGAAGGATGTATTGAGTTTTGCAATAGTATAAATTTCAATAATGTCGTGGTTTGACTATAATAAAAATGTCACTATCAAAATGTATTTATTTCAAAACTTATTATTATTTTTTTACATGCATTTTGAACGTTATTCAATCACATGCAGAGAGTGACAAACCCTATTCCTGTTTAAATGAAAAGTGAAGCCAAAATGAGGGGGAGTTGACCTCGCCTTCGGAGCTCAGGTTTACGTTAATGTTAATAAGAATGTTCAGTATTATAATCTTAACTGAAATAAAAGGTAACCGGTGATTAGCTCTTCTATTCCTCTCACACGCAGCTGGAGTTTCTCATAACGGCCATCTTTTGACTACTTTTCTGACAGGTTGCTTCATTATGCTCTTGCCTCTAAGATAATATGTAATTTGTAACTATCTGTAAGTTTATTATTAATCGACGTTGAAAACAATATCAATTCGATTATTTTATACCACCATCCCTTCCTCCCAGTGATATAGTCACAAGGATGTTTGTAAAGCAAATACAATTCAATGTAATATTTTGAAAAAAAAAATCTGGTCAAGTATCAAGACAGAAACTTTACTGAAAGAACACTGCGTACGTGCCAGTCTGCCAACCCATAGAATGCGAGTTCGAGCCTGGCCCTACCCGGGATTTTTTCAAGCATAAATTTAAACAATACTCACTCACAATCTCCCCCGGATATTTGTGACGCCTGTCAGCCAATGGGTGGCACTCACAAAAATAGGCGTGGGAGCGACGGACCCACCCTATGAAAACCACGTCAAGAAACGAGCTATGTATTTCTTATAGTACATCGCGCGAGGCCTTGGACCTGCATGGTCTGTCACGCCACCAAACCACGGCGTACGTAAAGTACTTCCTAGGAGTTGCCAATTTTTTAGATCGTCACCTACTATCGGTTCCATTCTTCCACCGTATTCTTTCTGATTATTCTGTTCCATATTCTTGGGTCCTCACCCTTAAATGCTATGGTAGACTCGTTGTTCTTAACCTCATGGAAGTCTTTCAATTAGAGGAGGTCGAATTGCATGATAGCACAGAATGCCTCCTTCCCCTACCGATACGACTAAGTCCATTTAGGACAATTATCATCCAGTAGTCCAAATGAGGCGTTACCTTGAACTTTCTTTTAATCTTTGTACAAAGATAGTCGAGAACCTCACCGGAAATATCCTTCGCCATTTTGTATTCAGAGTTACATATATAGTATAGGTCCTGTCAGTAATAAACCTTAAGAGAATAGCATGGGTATTAAAGGCAGGAAGAGAGGAATTCAATAATATGTAGTCTCTGCTCTCATTAGCCTGGCGTTGTTAATGTTCATGCTAATAGCTAGAATTTTAAGAACAATAAAATTTTTTGAATTGAGCAATAATCCTATGTAGCAACTATGACGTAACTCTTAAAATGCCTTCATAAAAGTGCTATAAAGATTGAGTCAACACCCCATTAAACGACTTATTTTTCATTGTTCGTATGGAATAAATTAGGCGTTTAGAACAAGGAACCTTGATTTATTACTGTCCATCATCATGAAAATTAACTTAAGATGTATTGGGGGGAGGGGGAGGAGAGGAGTTCGGGATGAGAGATAAGTGTATTGAATAATTGTTAGGCAAATTATTCTGCTACACTCAGATATAGCTCAGGAACCATCGTCACTTCGGAGAGGATTGAAAATAGTATTCGGTAACTTTCCTAAGGTAACCATAACAAGCAAATAGTGAGAAAAGGTAGGAACTATAAGATTGTGGTGTAAAAGTTCTTTTAAAATAGTTACAAATGAGATAAAACATACTCATCTTTAAGCAGAGAAACGTCAGATAATTCTCAGATAGTTCAAATACAAAAAAGTGTTTATGGATTAATAACAATTCTGTTTAGTTGAATAATATCAAGTAAATCAATGATAAAAAAAGTTATTAATAGGCATTTTTTAAGAAATTACTAAAATGAATTTTTTTATTATTTGAAAAAGAATAATTACATTGTAGCTAAATATTGAAGAGGGATTTTTATTGAAGTTTTTTAAATTTCTATTTCTGATTGTCGTCTACAGTTTAAATATGAATCTTTGGTTTGTTGCAATAAAATTTTCCAGGATTTTTGAAATTAAAAGAAATTTAGTACGTCAATGGCACTATTTGAATTCGATTCCTTGACGGAGTTTTAAAACTGATTTTTAATACTTAAACATATTACCCTGAAAACTTATTTGTTTTTCTTTAATTTTCACTTTGTTAAGATATTCGTTACTTTTTTTTATTTTTTAGTATTAGTTCTCAAATATGTCATTTACTTGTCATGAAGAACCATCAGTAAATAAACGAAGTGTTTTTTTTTTCTTACTTACAGAAAAATGAATATTAAATATTACATGAATGATCAAATAAAATTTGAAGAATGTTCTATTTTTAAAATCAATAGATAAGAACCCTTCTTTTGCAAATTTGTTGAGAAATTATGTAAGCTCTAATTTATAACAGGTTAGATATCATATGGTGAGATAGTATTAAATACACAGTAAGGGAATCAACAGGTATTTAAGAAGAAACTTATTTAATTATTAAATATATATAGATATTTTACATTAATATAAAAAACAGAAACTTTATTCATTTAAAAATTTTTATTTTTGTTAACAGGCAAGATGTTTTCTGATTATTCTAATATTTTAAAAAAGGAATTAGATTGTCCAAAATTGGAAGATATTCAAAAAGGTACAGGAAAATATCCCTACACTTCTCAAATATTTATTTATGTATGAAAATGTATTCCTTTCATCTACTTTTCTGCTTTTTAGTTCTTCTGAAAGCATTAAAAAATAATTTTTCTGAGGCGAATGTGGATGTTGTCGATTGTCCAGATCTTACTGCAGAACCCTTTTGTCTAGCTAGTAAAGGTATTTAACTGTTTTCATTAAATTTTCATCGTTCGATTATAATTTACTTATACATACTGTCATTTATAGGAATTGGTGGATCTACTGCAGTTGTTGAAGTCGGTGGACCACCATATTTATTACCAAATGTTGACAAAGAGAAAGTATATGACATTAAAGATATTGTCAAAGCAATCGGGATCAAACCATGTTTTGTATTAGGTGCGGGTGCTGGCCCATGGCCTTTCGTTGGTAAAAATTCTGAGGTTTCTTTTTTTTCTTTTTTTTTTCTTGGTATATATATTGTGATATTTAAAATACATCTGTCTAACTTAAATGATATATCTTTTGTTTATATATTTTTTCTTCAGATGATGGCTAATGTTCTTATTGATGGAGACCAAGTTTTAAGTAAAACCCATGTCGCAAAACTTAAAGATGATGGTTCTAAAGACATAAATGTCAGTGTTCTCCCACCTACTGAAACACGATTTGCCCTTATGGGAAACCTTTTCTTTTCTGAAGGAATCCAGTCCAAAGTACATTATGATTAAATTATTTTTCAATTTAATTTTATTATTTGTTTATTATCCTTTAGTTATTATGATTAAATTTTCAAGGTTTTAAAAGTTCATTGTAAAAACCGCATTGGCGTTGACAACTTTATAACAGTTTTACGAAAAGGATTAGAAGATGAATTTAAAGATAAATATGTTGGTAAGTCTACCAATGTTATGATTTATTGATATAATTATAAATTATAGACATTATACTACTGTTTAATGTATTTAAAGCATTATTTTAAAAAATAAGTGTTTCAAAGCTATAAATGAACTAAAATTATAATTTTTGGTATTGAGAGAATTTAATTTTCAAATAGAATTTACGATTAATTGTTAGTTAATTAGTATAGTTTATTTATCTTAAATTTATTAGTTGACCTTATAGAATTGGAGATTTAAATGGTCCAAATCGCAGTTAGAAAGGAACTCAAAATATTAAAAAAACTGTTTATTGAAACCCGATGTTTCAACCCAAATTGCAGATAATTATCAGGACTAAATTAACCGTGTATAAATATTGACAACTACAGAACTACTACTAGAACTAAAAGATAGGACGTAGAATATTGCGAAAACTATGATAGGGCTAAAAGATGATATATAAAATGAACTGATTATATAAGCAGAGTTAGTAGATATCGAATTTGAAGTAAACAGAATCAAATATTGATCAAAATGATTTAGGAGAAATGTTTTGAACCAGATTAAGCTTACATTTTTTAAATATAGAACTATATAATAATAAAAACTTATTACTAATAAGAAGATGGTCCAAATGCGGTAAAATAATTCAAATAGTTAATAAATTATTTCTTATGAACCAACATTTTCATCAGGCCTAAAATTAAACAAACAACTAAAATTAAGTAAAAGATTAAGAGAATAAGATTATATGAAATAAAAATAATCTATGTTGTGGCTAAAAATGATGTAAAATATGTGAAAATTAATATAAAAATTGATAAAAAAAATAAAAATTAGATATACAGTAAAAAATATAAATAAACAAGAAATACAAACAATTATACATATAATGAATAGGAAAACAATAGCATGTAAAGAGTATATAAAAGAGAAATATAAAAGGTACAGTACACACTAAGAGATGAAAATAATAATAAATTATTTATTCTTAATAAATAATAAATTATTTATTCTTAATTTATTACTATTTCCCTTATTTCTGTCTTTTAGTGTGTACTGCATTTTTTATATTTTTCCCCTTTTCATTATGTTTAATTTTTGTATGCCTTTTTTTTGTGTACCTTTTCATTAATGTTTAATTTTTTGTATTTTTTATTTATTTATGCTTATTTTACTTCATTTAATTTATTTTTTTCATTTTTATATAATTTTCACATATTTTACATCATTTTTAACCACATCATAGTTCATTTTCATTTCATATTATCTTATTCTCTTACTTTGTTACTTAATTTTATTTGTTTGTATTTTTTTAAAAGCCTGATGAAGCTCGGAAAAGTGGGACGGAATGTTGGCTCATAACAAATAGTTTATTTTCTACTTGAGTTATTTTCACCATACCAGTTTTTTAATTTTCTATACGCCTACAATATTTTGGATCTTATTTATTGATTATTGAAACATTTGCTTTCAATAAATAGTTTTTTTACTATTTTGAGTTCTTTTCTGACCATTTTTATAATTATGTATTATTATATGTCATCTAATGGTATCAATAACATTTCCTTTAGGACTTGGTGGAGCTTTCCTAATAAAAAGTGGAAAAGCTTTACAGCACGTCATGCCAGAATTTTCTTCAACTCCAATATATTCAGAAGAAGAATTGAATAAGTGGTTGAACTTCTATGAAATGTCTGCGCCTTTGGTCGCTGTCGGAACTTTGATGTCTTCTGATGTTCTAGTAAATTCAATTTTATATAATAATACATTCATAATCATATTTTCTTCCTCTTGATTGAATTGTTCTTAATGCATCATCAAAAAAATTATTTAGATAGGAGTAATAGTAAAGATTCTAAATATATGTATCAAAGTCCCTTATGGTCATGCACAATTATATTTAGTTAAGTAAAAATACCAGCCAAAAAAATCAATTTTTTTTATGTGAAAAAAACACAATTTAGGACATTGTCTTGGCAAAAATATACAAAAATAATCAAAATTTTAATTTTAATTTTGGATATCGGTCACAACACCCAGCTCCCTATGGAAATAGATTAAAGCAATATATGGAGGATTATACAGAGAATAAATCATTGTTATTTTCAATTCTCGATTATATTTGAGGGTGAAAAATTATAGCAGCATAATATACAACGCTGCTTGAATTAACTCGAGCATACAAGTTAAGGGGTTAAAATTTAAAAAAATACTCAATATACATACATAAAAAAAACATTTAAATAAAAGTAATAAATATATATATGACAATTGTTAAAAGTCCTAAACATTTAAAAATAAGGGGCAATAAAAATAACAAATAGAAAAAAGTAATAGATTTATTTATTAAAAATAATTAAAAACTATTTTTTTTTTCCACAGCACTAACCGCTTTCTTCTAACCCAAGCATTGTATGTCTATCCTTATTCTTATGATGAAATATCAAATAAGCAATGATCATTTGAATAAATATGAATCAAACTAATCCATAATAGCATCGAATTATACAATAATGACAGTTATTTTATATGTAATATTTTGATTTGAAAATGATATGACCGTAATAAAAAGAAGATTGTCCGGGTGCGGTCAAAATAACTCGAACAGAAAATAAACTATTTATTATGAGCCAGAAGTTTCGCCCCATTATGTAGGCTTCATCAGAGCTTACAGTTTATGTTACAGAGATTCTTTGGCTTTCCTTCATTCTGTAAGCCCTCAATGGGCGAAATGTTGCCTCACAATAAATAGTTAATTTTCTATTTGAGTTATTCTAACTGCACCCGGACCATCTTTCTTTTATTAATCATTGTTCCATAAACAATCTTATAATATAACTATGATTTCTTCACCAGTATAACTTAAAATATTATAAATCAGAGTCAATTTCTCTGACTTTGACTTTCGTCAAAACAGCCCTGACGATGCCCTGCAACATGGGGCGAAACATTGGCTCAAATAAAAATAGTACATAATATTACTATTTGAGTTTAATTTGACCGCACCCGGACCAAATTCCATTAATTGATACACTCAATCAGCAATCTTCCATTAAAATATTATAACTTGACCACTACCCTTTAGAGTAAGCTTCATTGGAATATACATATTTATTCAAATATTTGTACTAAAATTTATAATTCTCTCCCTTCAATTTTTTAGGACTTTGATCTTCGAGTTCAGCATTTCCATAGCTTCAGCGAACATGGAGATGCTGGGCATTATCATCAAGATACAACTCCGAATGAAGTTGAATATTTAGGCTACTTCAACGTTGGACAATATATTTACCGCATTGACAAACCACTTCACACTCATCAGTTCGGTCGAGATTAGCATCTAAAGGAACTAGGATTATTAATCAATGGCTGGAGGGATCAAAATGAATGCAAAGTAAAAGAAAACAAATATGTTAATTGTTATTTTTTTGTTTATAACTTTTAAATTTCTCAATTATAAATTTATAAAATATGAATTATATTTTTCATTTTTTTGAATTTGGTTTTATTCCCCCCTACCTCTGTATTTATATAGTTTTAAATTTATTTTTAACCTAAGGAACTCAAATTTGTAGTTAATTTAATCAGTATTAATTAGGAATTTTTTGTTTAGTTTAGTCAAATAAAGCATAAACGCAAACAATAATGTAATAAAAACAAAAAATTATTTATTAAAACACATTGTATCCTTATAAAACTCTTGATATGACTTTCATCCTTTTTTTATGGTTTTCGGAACCTCTTCATTGCTGGAGACCATGTCTAGGATCTAAGATGTTATTTACTCCAAGATACCAATATTTGTTTGTGTTTTTTTAATATAATAAAATTGTATTTCACTATGTGCTAATTTACAGTAAAAGAAGTCTATGAATTAAAATGAAAAATAATTAAAGTGCTGATATTACTGTAAGATATTATTGCCAACTGAACCTAAAATACACAGTATGCTATAAGCTTTAGTTGGTTGAAAGCAGTGGTTCCACATGTCGAGTATCTTTCCTGCAAGTTTGTTATATATAGTTGATATCGAGATAATCCTGATAGTACTACAGCAAATTTCAGGTTAAATGCCACATGTTGTTAGTGATTGCGACAGCTTTCGCTACCGCTATAACCATCATAGAGGGGCAATTTCAAAATGCAAGAAAAAAGAATTATTTTCCATATTGTCTTTTTGAGGACTAAGTAAACAAGTATTTTGCACTTCAGCAACCAAATTCCTTTTTTTTTTTAAGAAACTAAATACGAAACATTAAAAAGTATGTATTTAAAGTAATAAAATAAAAAATGGTATTTTTTGTTTTTAAGATTGTATTTATCTTTTTAAAAGAATATTAATGAGTATTTCAGATACTGGAGGAAAAAAGTGTAAGCACTTACACTTTGAAGTATTTTTATTTGAAATGATTTTTTTTTTTTAAATACTTTAAAGTATTTTGTATTTGAAATGCTTTTGTTTGTTATCAACATAAATCAGATACAAGGGATACAATGACCATATGCAAGGGAGTGGTTGTTATTCTGAGGTGGATGCCCCCTGTCTGAAGCCAAAACCTTACAAGCTGACAGAAAAGCAGATTGGTAATGATTGAGCACCGAGCTCTGCTTGGAGCTTGTAGGGCATACTGGAGTGTGTCTCATGAGGTGTTATAGGCATTAGTGAGGGAAGGGGTGCCTCTCGACTTCCTTTTGCAAAAGATAAGATACAATATACTTTCAAGAAAAAAAGCTCCGTAGATCTGCAGGAAAATATTCACATGAGAATTAGATAGGATCTTGATAAAATAAGAAGATTCAACTAGATTCAGGGATTCACTTTGCTTTAAGGGAAATGGACTATGGGAAAGTATTTTCCTCAAGGCTTCTATCACCCATTATCAGTTCTATTCTCCTGTTGAATTCAGTTCTACTGTTTCTAGCAATTTTTCACGGGAACAACCACTTTAAAGTCAGGCTTCATGGCCATGGGATTGACTTCAACCTCCTATACCTTAGCTACAGTGTTGCTAAGGCTGCTAAGCACACATTTCTGGACTGTACCTTTGAAGCAATAAGGGCTAGGGCTAAGAAGAATGATTTCCATAAACAAAACTATATGTATTACAAAGAGATTGTGTACAGGTGGAAGAGTTCATTAGGCCAAGCTTACTTCAATCTTGGGCAAAGAGGACCTGTTTACCCCCACTTTAAGTCGTGTTTCATATATATATATAAAACCCTCTTCCAGTTCATTTCCCACATACTGGGGGAGGGGGTTACCTACAGCTTACCACCCTGGTGATGGTCAATACCTGGGACCACCACGAAATAAAAGTTAACCTCTCAGGCAACATTCAAACCGGCACCTCTTCAGTTAAGAAGTTGCTAAAGATGACGCTTCAACTTCCTCGGGCGACGGCGATAGTCGTTTAGTTACTCAATAAAAAAACAAACAGACAATATAGTTGAGTGTCCTAATTGAACATTTGATGTTTTGCGGCTAGGTGGTCATCGCTATCTCCTGGTCGCGCTACCCTTGTCCATTTAGGACAAGGCCTTAGACTCTGAAATGCATCGGTCAGCTATACGCATTAAACTGAAATAGGTTCTGCAAAGCTCAGGATTCATCTTTGAAACAAACCTACATAAATTCGTAATGGAAATAATGTACTTGATTATATATATTCTAATTGTAATTACTATTTATTTTCGTTCTTCCGACGTTTCGACCTACATTACAGATCGAAACGTCGTCAGCAAATTTACTTGATTATTCGGCAAATACAAGCTATTGAATTCACAGGGATTTCAGATCACATTCGTCACTAATTTCTATATTTTATTTTTAATAATAATAGTAATCTAAAATATTATATGCATCTTACTTCATTTATTTTGTGATCTGTTCTTTCGATCCTTGTGATTCATTAACTTCCTGCATTCTTACGTTATTTTATACTGTTCAGGTTTATTTTACAATTCCCACAATATAAACTTTTATGTCTCATCTTTGTTTTAAATTGTTTGTATGTTCTTAGCATTTATATTATTGATTCTCTTTGTTAAGTGTTTATATATCTTCTTTGTTATTGTCATGGAGGAAGGTTATCGTCCACATGAGAATCTTAGATTTTAACTAAATATTCTTCTTCCATGCCTGTGTTTTGTAAAACCAACTGTGGTAATAAAGCCACATTGAAAGTAAAATCATTTTACATATTTATTGTTTAAGTTTAGTTTATTACATTTTTCTAAAATTTTTTGAATTTTTAGAGGCCCAAAACAGGGGATGCATTGTGTAAAGAATGTTTTTTCTCAGCCTTCGAAACAGAAATCCATTTTACTATTACCAAGGGAAAATTATTTCAAAGAGGTAATACTGTAGCGATTGCAGCATCTGGTGGCAAAGATTCGACAGTCCTTGCCTATGTTTTGAAATTATTAAATGAAAAACACGATTATGGAGTAAAATTAGTTTTACTGTCCATAGATGAAGGAATTACAGGTATCGTTGTGTTTAACTTAATTTAGTGTTTACGTAGTTAGCAAATTAATTTAGTGATTTCTATTCACCTTCATATTGAATGAAACCGTAAAAGGAGTTTTAATTGTTAAGAACACTGATGCCATATTCAGTATTCTGTTTCAAGTAGTGTTTAATTATGTTTCACCAATTTAAGTCATCTTCCTCATAGAATATAAAAGACCTCCAATACCATTCCATCATAAGCTGGACAAAGCTTCTGTGGGTTCAAAGTATATTTGTGCGGACGGACACTAAGAGTAATTAAATATTTACTGGAGAGTCGCAGTTGGGCAATCATTCTCCAGTAAGCTATGAAGCAGCTGATCTTTAGGTAGCTTTGAGGAGCGTCTGCTTTAATGAAAACCCTACCATACCACGGGTTATAGGTCGACTCTCATAATAATGAGAGGTCTTTACTTTACTCTTGACAAATTCCCTATAGCTTTCCAAGATGTCTTTAATTCTGTTACTGATACTTATCATTGAGTAATATCAGGTCCAACATTCCAAAGCTCTCCAGAGGTTTTCTATATTGCTAAGTCAACCTGTTGTTACTGTCGAGCGGCAGTAGCTTTAAAAAACATTGTTTCGCTAAGCGAGTACAACTCATTTCAAGTATTGTCATTAACCAGGACAAAGTTTGCTATTTTATATTGATATTTTAATATTTTAGGATACAGAGATGACAGCTTGGACACCGTTAAGCAAAACAGAGATGACTATAAAATGGCATTAAAAGTACTTTCCTACGAAGAGCTGTATGGTTGGACAATGGATTCCATTGTTAAAGAGGTATTGGAACATAGGATTTTGCCACATTAAATTACCATTTTTGATTCATAGAAACTTTTTTAAGAGTACATAATTGGATTAATTATAATCAAATTATTTTAGGTACTTATGTACTATCCCATCTGTCTTATGATTGGTTATTGTGGGTAATAACTTGATACCATGCACTGACTTGTATTAATGTCAATTTTGATCCTAACTTCAACTGAAAAAGATCCATTGAAGTTTTTTTATCTTTAAACGGTAATAAAGAAAGGATAGGTTGTAATCGACAATAACAAAACATATGGTTGATGGGATAATAAGTAAGTACCTTAGTTTTGCTGATTATTTGTTGTAAAATCTAGATGGATTTTATTTTATAGTTCTGTTCTGTGTTTGTTACCATGAAGAAGATTTATTTTAATCTGTATCATTAACCTAATTTGTGAAATATATAGACAAATTATTAAAAAATAAATTGTCAAGATATTTTTATATCTATGAAGATAGTGGAAATATTATTATATAAATATTTGTGTGTAGGAATTTGAAGAAAAAAAAAAAAACATTACTAATGAGTAAAGTGATATTTAATACAACAATATGCACAATAATTAATCTATCTAGCATCCTAAGAAGATATATTAAAGAAATAATATTAATCATGAAGAAATAACATATCTTATACATAGCTCTATTTTTCTCTTCTTATTATTGCTTTCCTAAATTCTATCCATTTCTTTTTAATCTTTTTTCAGATTGGAAAAAAAAATAACTGCACATTCTGTGGTGTTTTCAGGCGTCAAGCTTTAGACAGAGGCGCTGCCCAGTTGGCAGTTGACGTTCTTGCTACCGGTCATAATGCTGACGATATAGCGGAAACTGTAATTATGAATGTTTTAAGAGGTGATATAGCAAGGCTTCAGAGATGTACCGATGTGGCAACTGTAATCATTATTTATATATTTAATATATATCTTAGTGCTAAGTAGTCTTAATTTAGATTTTAGGAAGACAATCCAGGTGGCAGTCAATAAAGGTGTAAAAAATAGTAAAAAAAAATTTAATGGTTACTAACGTTTCGCCCTACTTTGTAGGGCTTTGTCAGGGCTAAATGAAAACAAAATACAAACATTATAAGACATGACAAAAAAATTAGAATACATGTACAAAGAGATTAAAAAAAACAAAGTAAGTTAAGAAAATATAAATGAATAGGAAACTAATCAATAATAGCTACAGCCATGTGTGATAGAATTTTAAATATAGAACAAGGATCTTTAGCTCAAAATATATTTATAGTATAAGCACAGACGGACATACTAAACTCATTATACAATCGATTGACTTGTTTAAAAAAATTTACTGTATCTAAATGAATAATTTGAGACATCAAAAATATAAATTGTTTGAGCCATTCGCTCAGTCGTCGATCAGATTGTAATCAATAACTAAATACTTTATTTAGCATATTTTTGGCTAGTTGGATAAAATTATCTGTATAAATTAATTTTCACAGTATCTATTGATGACTATACTTGTAGCAAGTTACTTAATGACATTAATAACATTTCATTCAATAAGTAATGGCCAAGCTCCAACAAGAAAATACCCATTGGTATGGAAAAGGATGAAACATGTGATAAGTATTCCTCGGCAACCATGGGGCTATGGAATCTCATGGTTTGACCCATGCCTAATTGGTTCGCTATCTCAAAAATGGTTCATTTTTTGCTTCATAACATGGGGAGAAATAAATATTTTACACAAACACAAATACATCTTCCTTCTCGACAGGCAGCTTAGTCATACATATTGTAATATCATACTTAGTAAGTTTTCAAAAAGGTATAAACCTATGCTGCCATCTAACCTACTTTATTATAAATATAACCAGTTTGAAACAACAAATCAATAGGGGTATTCATGATGTTGTGTTAAATGTTTTACCATGTTAAATGTTATAACTATAAGATTGTGAGCAGCCCTATTTGAAGTCATATTAAATGCTAAATGCATAAGAGCCCCTAGCGGATTTTCTCAGCAACTTGTTGTTAAGCCTTTATGTTTATAACCTTCCTTCCAGACCCTCATGTTATTGTTTACTTCAGTTTTGATTTAAGTAATTAATTACAACATGCCTAGAGTGAGTGAAAAGTGGAATTTGTGTGAAAGTTTAGCTTATGAACTGAAATGAAAAAATAACTTTATTCTGGGACATATGTCCCCTAAGAATAATTACATGGTTCATGTAGTGAGATTTTTATCTGGCAAGCGTTTACAAATTTTCAGATAGTAGAATGAAATAACATTGTTTTTTTTCTCAAATTTATCATTAAAATTATCCATTCTGGTTTAATAACAGGGATTTGAATACCACAAACACACGAAAGAACTGAGCTGTCACAACTAAAATGGTGGCGATCTCAACTGGTCTATTGTGTGACGTCATTCTCCATTTAACAGACCAAGTAACAGACTCTCAGCCATGTTAAATGTTATTTCTTTTACCACGGCAAAAGAAGGCAATTTTTTTTTATTTAACATGAGTTTTTCCATTTAACACGCTTTAACATGTTAAACCAAAGATCATGAATACCCCTAATGTATATAATAATTATTATTTTCTTTTACATAGGCGAGCGAAGGAGCCATCCCTCGTGTGAAACCGTTAAAATATGCATACGAAAAGGAAATTGTGATGTATGCCTATTTTAAACAGCTTGTATATTTTTCTACCGAATGTATTTATTCTCCCAATGCATATCGGGGATATGCAAGAGCCTTCCTAAAAGATTTGGAAAGGATTCGTCCGACTGCAATAATTGACATTATTCATTCAGGTATGGATCAAATAAAAGAATTTCTCTACATTTTTAATTATAATGTTGTATGTGGTACGTATTTATTGAGTTGGTTATCTCCACTTATTATTGAATTGAAGCTTTGAATCCTATGTTAACTCTCTGGAATTCTATAATTGAGGCACTTAGTCATAAAACATGGTACATTTACATGAAAAACATTGATTGTGAATTCAAATCTTTTAATTCACTGAATTCTTTGGGACTGATTTCATAGATTTTTTAATAGTACTTTCAATGGAATGATTCTTGATGAACACCTGAAATTTAGGATGAAATGTCAAAAAGATATATTTTTTTATTCTTAAATAAAACAAATTTGATCCTTTTTTCCCCCTCAACTTTATTCTTTTACACCTTTTTCAACGTTCCGACCCTCGGGTCATTCTCAAGGATACCTTCATATTGATGTCATTTTCTTTTTTCAAAACTTAAAAATGCAGGCTAATTGCCTTTGTCCCATATAACCTTTTCTAAATAACTTTTTCCTAGATTTAAACCTTTAAACTTTTCTTCCTTACTTCATTCACATTTGCAACTTAAAACAGAACCTAAAAAAAAAAAGGTTTAAATCTAGGAAAAAATTATTTAGAAAAGGTTATATGGGACAAAGGCAATTAGCCTGCATTTTTAAGTTTTGAAAAAAGAAAATGACATCAATATGAAGGTATGCTTGAGAATGACCTGAGGGTCGAAACGTCGGAAAAGGTGTAAA
>NW_027109364.1:344480-345986 GCF_000696795.3 Halyomorpha halys
AAGTTATTATAAACAATGAAACTTGGTTAGCTTGCTTTTTGGATAAACAAAGTAAATGAATATTAAAATGATACATAAAATAAAACATATTAAAACCCTTTATACATCAAAATATATTTACTCAAAAAGAGCATATTACAATATATATATTTATTTTTTTATGGTATTCTCGAGAGTCAGCGTGACGAGTTCTGTATTCCAATCCTTTTCTTTATCTTTAGAAAATAACGATCAAAACACAGTTCCTTGTGCCAAAAGAGCAAGGATTTGAATTAGATCTTCCCCTCCACTATGCTACCTCACTGAGATCTGAAAATATATGCTTTAAAGAATTGATTATATTTTAAAGAAATTGGTTTAAAGTACTTTTGTGTAAACAGTCTGTTTTATTTTATTGAAATATTTATGATTTACTCACTTACTAAGGTTCTTCTTCAAACCATAAGTTATTTTCTATCACATGTAATTGATATTTTGATGTCCCTCCATAATTCTATGATATCAATCAGGGCTTCAGCATCGCTATATGAAATTTACTTCCATGACTCATGTCACCCTCTGCAAATTTTTTTAACCAAACCTGTTCAGCCAATGTAAAAACAATCGTTCTGCAAAGCTTGCAAAAATCATTTTATTTTGTTAAACTGATATGTGCATTAACTGAATGTAAAATAGATATTTAATTCTTACGGAATGAGAAAGATTGAATGAAAATTTTTTTAATAAATGGAATATGGTCCGGGTGCGGTAAAAAAGCACAAAATTTCTATCAACTCCTGTAATCCATTTGCCTCTAAATTGTCAGAACACGCTTTAAACCTGAACCATGCTTTTAATTTTGATAATACATCAAGTCTTGTTATTGTCCCCAACCATAAAAAACATCTCATCTCAGAGTCCATTCACATAAATTTAACGGAGATAGTACAACAATACAATCACATAGTTGCAGTTATAACGATTCTTTTGTGGTTAATTTTGTAGTTAGAGGAATCGCCACTATTGTTTTGTAAACTATTAGAATAAAACAATACTTTGTAATATTAATTCAGTTTCTTTGTTTTATATATTTCAGGAGAAGTTTTAAGAGTGAAGGAAAATGTTGGACTGAGGGAGCGTGGTGTTTGTGAACGTTGTGGCTTCGTTTCTAGTCAAAAAGTGTGCAAAGCGTGTGTTCTTCTGGAAGGACTCAACAAAGGATTACCAAAATTAGGAATTGGAAAAAGTAGTAAAGTGAACAAAATAAGAGAAATGAGAGAAAAGGCTCAAAAGATGAACTCTGTTATTGATTTTTGAGTAAATAGTTTTTATAAAACATCGAGCTGATTTTTTTCTCTTATGTTGACCCTGTGTTACATTAGGGGTATTCATGATCTATGTTAAAGCGTGTTAAATGGAAAAACTCGTGTTAAATCGAAAAAAATTGCCTTCTTTTGCCGTGGTAAAACGAAATAACATTTAACATGGCTGAGAGTCTGTTACTTGGTCAGTTAAATCGAGAATGAC
>NW_027109364.1:347411-348207 GCF_000696795.3 Halyomorpha halys
TGGTTCCTTCCCAAGATTTTCAAGTGTATATGAAACATACTACATATTTACCTATTGTATTATTTTGTACAGTTGTAAATTACATTAAATAAATAATTTAAAAAAAAAAAATCATGTCATCTATACATATATAGTTTAAAAAATTAAAGGCGTAGGTCTATCAATTCTAATTCAGCCTGAGGCATTGACTTTTTTCATTAAGTGACGGTCCCACAAAATAAAAAACTAGACCTTCACCATGGTTAGAATAGGTTGATCACCTGTAGATAACCCCCACCCAGTGTGTGTCAGAAATGATCGGAAAGGGGATCATAAAAAAACAACCATTAGTTTAAAATTGTTTTATAACTACATTATATAAATGATTGTCTTTCTAAAGACAATTTAAATAATTTAGTTATAAAACAATTTTAAATTATAAGTGTATAGATCACATGATTTCAAAAATGGAAATTGAAAAAGGTTGCGATGGTGCATGAATATGGGATAATGTCCCAAAATGTAGAATAGTTTATATTGTATTAGGAAGTTTTTTTTCCCCTCGACAATAAAAAAAATAAACATAATCAACTTCCTAAAAAGAAAATCCAGAATATGTTATTATTATTCCTACAAATGTACCCTTTATCAATGATTTCTGAATATAATAAAAATATATACTCAATTTTACCTAATAGTCAAATATATCTTACTTTTTCCATACTTTCTTTTATGATTATATAATTACAGAATTATAACACACTATTGTTTAAACAATATCATTCACTAGGGGTATTCATGATCTTTGGTTTAACAT
>NW_027109364.1:348787-358903 GCF_000696795.3 Halyomorpha halys
ATAACATTTAACATGGTAAAACATTTAACATTTAACAAAACGTCATGAATACCCCTACTATTGATACATTCATCTGTCCCTTTAGCACAAATCAATGTTAAGTTATCCAAGGTATGTCTGTTAACTACTTCCCTAAAAAAATCTCATTTCAGAGCTAGAGAGCTTTTTAATACTTATCGAGGACAGTCCAATGGTCTGCTCCATACACGAGAACTGGAAGGATCACTATCTAAAAAATGCCTGTGTTTAGGGCTCGTTTGTTTTAACCAGCAATGGTATTATTAATTTGGGAGTGTACACCATCAGCTTTGAATACTCAGTTTCCAATTTCTGGGTCCAGTCTTCAATCCCTACTTTACATGTAGTAAGAAGCTCAATGGAAAAGAAGTAATTTTTTTCACCACAATTTTTTATTACTTTTATGAAAACTATATATAATTACTATTCAAAATATCAATTTTGGATTTTTTTTTAATATTATGATCTCCTCTTGTGAGATTGAGACATGTCGTACATCAACCAACCTACTCGCTATAATTGTCTGTTTGAAAAGTCAGATTAAGTATGCCTACCATGGAGGGCAGGGGAAGAGGGTTTCACACTGTTTTTCAATTTCAGGCGCTTTTTAAATATTGCTAATTCATCCACTCATATCTTCAATTACCTATGAATTTCCATCCAATTCGGTAAATTAAATTTAAGAGAGTGGGGTGCAGAATAAGCCAGCACAGAAAGAATATATTTGATAGTTGAATTAAATAATATATCAATTATGAGTTCAATTTTAGAGATAATACAAACATATGTTTCCTATAATTAAAAAAATAATAATAGGGTATCGTCGCTGTTATGTAAAAACGATGAATATAATTTATGAATGTAATGTAATTTACAGAAGAGCATTCTTGTACTTCATCTGAAAAATTCTCATTAAATGTAAATCCTTTAATATGTTTAAGAACTTGATTTTATTTTCATAGTATTTCATATAGCAAGTTGGTCGATGGACGACATGTCATAATCTCACAAGACATCATAACACTAAAAAAAAAGGCTATCCTTCCCTGCCCCGTTAAACCCCCAGAGAGCGACGGCCCTATATCACTTTTGAAATATTAGTTTAAAACGGGAAGGAGAGACTTTAAGATAGAGCAATATTTAAAAATCCCCTGAAATTTAAAAACTTCTTCCGGGGGCCTTAGCGGGGCAGGTTCGGCAGTGAAGGATTGCATTTTTTTTTTTTATGTTATGATCTCCTCTTGTGAGATTGAGACATGTCGTACATCGACCAACCTACTCGCTATAATTGCCTGTTTGAAAAGTCAGATTAAGTTAGCCTACCATGGAGGGTAGGAGTAAAGGGTTTCACACTATTTTTTAATTTCAGGCGCTTTTTAAATATTACTTATTAAACTATCTTAAAGTCTCCTCTTCCCGTTTTAAGCTAATATTACAAAAGTAATATAGGAGCGACGGTCTCTGGGGCCTTAGCAGGGCGGGCAAGGATTGCATTTTTTTTTGTGTTATTATCTTCTCTAGTGAAATTTTGATGAGTGTAGAGTATATAGTTAGGGGGAATACAAAATGGTGCCTTTTGAAACAGAAGGTTAAAAAAAATTTTTCATTTGGAGCTCAATATCTTTAAAACTACCAACATTAGAAAACCTAAGAGAATATAATTTAAAGTAGACTAAAATATGAGTCATAGCTGAGCTGTTTACATTCATTAGTTCCCAAGATAGTTTTTAAAAAACAAACATTTCGTGAAATATATACTGAAAAATCAGTAGTTAGTGAAATTTTGATCTCAGGAACCATAGGACATACAAATGTCTATCACCACTCAAATTTATAGCTAGTTTAATGTGCTATAAAGTAATTTATGATGCTTATCTTTGTAGGAATAGTAGTTTTTATGATATTTGCCAAAATAAATAAATAAAATGTTGATTTCTAGTTGTTAAGACTACATTTTTGATTTATGAAAAACTATATATTAGGAACCAATAAGAGTTTAATATACTATAAAGTAGTTTATAACATTATCTTCATAGTGGCAGTAGGTTTCATCATATCTGCATATGAATATGATTTTGCTCATGTACTTTTGTCCAAAAGACTATATATCATAAAAACTACAGACCGTAGGAAGATCAACTTCTTAAACCATTTTATAGCACATTAAACTCGATTTGAGTGCTAATAGGCATCTTTATGTCTCATGGTTCCTGTGATATAAGTTTCATACAGTAAATTCACTAACTAATGTTTTTTCAGTACATTTTTTATGAAATGCTGCTGTATCTCGGGAACTATTGAACGGAAACATGTCGGCTCATAATTAACACATTTACTCTACTTTAAATGATGTTCTCTGGTGTTTTCTAATTTTGTTGGTAATTTTAAAGATATAGATATATTTTTTAATCCCCTGAATTATAGTTGGCAGACTCATCAATTTTGACTAGTAATTATACATAGTTTTCATTAAATTAATCAAAAATTGGGGTAAAATAACTGCCTTTTATCCTCCCTTTGTACTAATAGTGCTGAAATATTGGTAGGTGTTCACACATTCCAATCACCTTACTCTTGTTTGTATTTGTATCCACACATTTCTGTTGTTATTCTTTTCATTCTAAAAAAAACAAACTTTTTTTTATTTTATTTTAAGTCAATAATTAATATGATGGTAAATTGATGAAAAACGAGACACAACTGAAAAGGAGGAGTTTCGATATTCCATCTCTGCTCTAAGCATTTTTCTTTCACAGATATTGACGATTTTATCCTAAGTGCTATGAAAAGAAGTGGGCTTAGGACTGTCCTACTGCTTCACTCCTTTTTTAAACAGTAATTTTTGTCTGATAATTCTTTAGTATCCTGATATATTGATCGTATTAATACAAGCACAACAGGGTTAACATAGTAACAGATAGATGTCCACATATCCTCTCTTGGTACAGAGTCAAAAGTTGCTTTAAAATCCAACAAAGTCAAATATATATTCAGTTTCCACTTTGCTTCAATACATTTTCTGCAACAATATCCTCAAAAAGCCAATATTTATTTTTAGTAGAAAATCTATAATTAGTGAAATGAATCAGAGAGACTCATTGGGTTTTAATTTCAGTCCACCAATACATAAACCATATCGTTGACAGGATAACTCTACAATATCATTCTTAGTATTGTCAATATCGATTCCATAACAATTCGGTATTGACTACATGGTTAAGACCAGAATGTAAATTTTAGTAAACTGTCATATTTTTTTTTATTACGTATCGGCCACTAAAGACCACATGAATATCAATGGTTAGGTTTATTTATTTTCTTTCCTCCCATCGCAGTTTCATGATCCTCGACTGTATTTCTTCTGGATCACTTTGTACCCATTTTTTCTTCTTCCAATATTGGTGAGATTTTTCAAAGTTTTCCTATAGGTATCTCTATCTAGACAGTCGGTATCTGAAATTTCAAGTCTCTTTAATTCCTCTCTTATTTGCCTCGTGCATCCTCCGTGTTTTAGTAGCTAAAATTTTTTTTAAGGATCTTATTCAATCTTTCCTCCTCCATCCTTTTCATGTGCCCTTAGAACATCAGCCTTCTGATTCTCATCTCGGTTTCCAGGTCTTTGATTTCTATGTAGATCTCTTCCATAGGTCTTAGCCTGTAACCTTCTTGTGTTTTCCTGAGCCCATAGATTTTTCTAAAGATCCTCCTTTCTATTTTCAGCAGCTTTTCCAAGTCGGGTAGGCATGTGGTCTCCAACCCGTATAAAATCACAACGTTGTAATCCTTAACTTTGCATTGGAAGAGAGGCTCTTCTTATTGTAAATTTTAGCTGTTTGCAAGCTTAAATTTTCTAATTTGGTGGTTTTATCTCGGATGGTCTCTTTCTCAGAACCGTTGTGACAAATTATTTCCCTCAAGTACTTTTATGGTCACTTATTTTTCCATATTGTGTTTACTATTTTTTTCTTGAAATTTACTTCAGTGGTAATGAACTCTGTTTTTTCATATGATATTTGTAGGATATTTATTTGACTAATAGCCTCTTCCTCTGATTCTGCCAACAGTCATAAATTCCTTTCTTTATTATTTTATCTGATTCTGTCATAATTTATACTTATAATCAATATCTAAACTATTTGTGTCTATTAACACTATGTATATTATGTTAATTATTTTCTAATCATTCTGTAAATCCTTTTATTCATTTGTTGTTATCTTGTTTGTATGTTCTTAGCTCTGAAGGTCAGAAATTCTGGCCGAAACATTGGCACAAATAAGTTTTTACCAATTTGTGTTCTTCACTGACTGCTCTCCCAACCATCTTCTCCTCATATATATATATAGTCTAGGTCGACAATCTTCTCATCGTCATAATTTTATATTTTTGTCATACATTTGCAAAAGAAAAGTGTTAAAATTTTGCTACGAGAAATAATATTTAAAATATTTTTCAGCAAACTGTTGAAATTGAGCCAGTCAAAAGTCAAATGTATATTCAATTTCCACTTGACTTCATCAGTACCCTCTAGCATCCAATATTTACTCATAGTGGAAAATCCATAAGAAATAAAATGAGTATTTTAATTTTCTTCCTTCTTCTCTTTTAAAATCCTTTTTATCTACATTTTCTTTCATACGCTATTTAATTTTGTTCATCTATTCTCATTATTTTTAGCTTTGCACCTTAACCCCTTTTAGGTTATATAACTTTGTATATAGCTTCTCCATTGTCATGTTTCTCACTATATCATGTGTATCGTTTACTTTCGGCACATTTTTCATTATTTACATGGAGTACGGTTTGAGTTAAAACAATCCGCCTTTGGTTTGTTTTTTATTTTTTAATATTTCTAATGTTATCTTCTTGTATAAATTCTTAATATTACAACATTCAATATTTCATTCTCAAATATTACACTAATATTTTTTGCTCTCTTCTTAATTTCTTGTTGAAGTGTTTTTTATTTTTTCATTATATTATGGTTGTTTTTCATTTTGATTTTACCCCTGATATTTAGGCTGAACACAACAAATAAGACTATGTCGGCTTGTAAGTGAAACACATTAAGTCAATATTTTCTGGTTTAGAGTTATTTGGTTTTTCCTATCTAAAATGTTAAAAATATTTAACTCCAAAGAATTTGTTAACCCTTTGCACTCAGCACTTCTCAGACGTTACCTAGCAGGAACTCGACAACACTTTCGAGAAAACATACACCCTGGAATTGCGATATATAGTACAAAATTAGAACCAAGAAAAGCACTGTAATGAAATTTGGTTTGTAAGTATTTATGGACATTGAAGAACACACATTAAAAAAATATATTCATATTTCTTATAATTTTCTACAGTATGATAAATTCTGAAGCAATTCCTAATATGCGTAGCAGTTTGGTTTAAAAAATAAAAAAAAAAATTTTCAAATGGAAGAAAGGATAAAAATTTGGAACTCACAACAGTCTTATTACTGCAGAGATTATTTCTATTGAACACCTTCAACATGATGCGAGTTCTTGTAAATTTCTTTTTTCACTATTACGAATCCTTTATTATCTTATCAAGTTTCCCTAGTTCATTGAACCAAACTTGTGTACCTTTGTTCTAGTAATCATACATATTCTTCAATAGATTAAAGTGTATAGTCCATCATGAATACACTTAGCACGTTTTCTTTCAACGCAAAACCAGTTGATTTGTTCATCATACATATTGATATTTTATCATATTTTTTTTGTGGCATTTTAATAGAAAACTACAGGAAAACATAAGTTTCTTAAAAAATTATGGTGGATAAGTCCACATCCCACAATTGCTAATAAACTTTCATGTCCCCTTACAGGGGGCAACCGAGCGGCAAAAACTTAATATTAGGGGTATTCATGATCTATGTTAAAGCGTGTTAAATGGAAAAACTCGTGTTAAATCGAAAAAATTGCCTTCTTTTGCCGTGGTAAAACGAAATAACATTTAACATGGCTGAGAGTCTGTTACTTGGTCAGTTAACGTCACACAATAGACCAGTTGAGATTGCCGCCATATTAGTTGTTGTGACTTTCAATACAGTTGTCAATTAGCTCATCTTCATTCTCTTCTTCACCAGTTTGAAGATCAATAAGACACTCATAAGCTAAACTTTCACACAAATTCCACTTTTCACTCACTCTAGGCATGTTTTAATTAATTACTTATAACATGAGGGTCTGGAAGGAAGGTTATAAACATAAAGGCTTATACAACAAGTTGCTGAGAAAATCCGCTAGGGGCTCTTATGCATTTAACGTTTAACATGACTCCAAATAAGACTGCTCACAATCCTATAGTTATAACATTTAACATGGTAAAACATATAACATTTAACACAACATCATGAATACCCCTATTATAAAAATTGGCTAATAAGAAGTTAAAATTTCTATTTCTATAACATTAAAAAAAAAGTTATCATCAAATATCCCAAAACTTCAATTTTTGACTTGCGAGTATTTCACTTGTAAACCAATAATAGTTGATTTATATGAGTTTATTATTATTCCACTAATCGCACCCACAGCCATCTTCTCCTATCGAATCTAAGGCTGACAATAAACACAATCATCATACATTATTTGCTCTGTCCTAGACCTTTTCAGTAACTAAAACACCATGAAATTTCCTTTTCCATTTTCTAAGAAATAAATTTTAAACTCAGAACTTATTATTTTTTTTTTTTTTACAATTATAATAACCTTTTTTTTCAGAGGTGATACGATAAAGGAAAAGATCAAAATAAATGCATATATAATGACAAAAATGTATTTAAAATGAGGTTATCACCATTTTTCATTGCTTAGTTCAAAAAAGATTTTGTACACAAAAGAAAGACAACTTGTCCAGCCCTGGGACTTAAAAAAAACAAAACACTGAAACCTTAGTCAAACTGGAAAAGTTCCAAACAATTATCACCTAGGCACTAAAAACTAGATCAGAACAGGATGTAGCTTGACTAAGGTAATTATCGTACTGAGATCATAAAACATTTTCCACAACATTCCAACGATTGCACCTTCTCAGAAGTTCCACCAAAATAAATGCCATGTTTCATAAATGAAGGAATGATAAATAGATTTTTTTTAATAGTTGCATATAAATATCATTCACTTTGGCTTTTTTAACAAGTGAGGAACAATAACACAAAAATAAAATGATATTTATATGCGACGTAATCTTTTTTTTTTTCTCCTTTTTAAATTATTAACACATTATGGGAAATCAACATTCAGCTTGAGCGTACCTTAACGTTATAATATATACATACAAATTCCAATATGAAGATATGAATCACTAAATGCTCTGCGTTTCTAAAAGAAACAAAATACACAATCTATATATTAAGGTCACTGTGTTTTAAGTCATAGTTAATTATTTATATAATGGAAGATTTGAATACATGATACACACCATTCGTAGAGTATTCTTAGACTAGTATCAGGTCGTTAGCCGCTAGCGGCTTACACAAAATACTTTACAATCAAACCTTACACTGACATCCCATTATGCAAATTGATTATTAATTATTAATATAAAAAACCTCCAGCTGATAGAAGCTCCTTTCAGTCCCAGGGATGTAACAGTGCGACCCCTTCATACAATTTAGTGTATGCGTGTAACAATTTCCCAAATTAAAACTAATTACAATTTTTTTATATTACAACTATTTTTAATACGCGAAATGCCTTTTTTCAAAGATGTTCTTAATAGTACATCTTTCAGAATAAGCATTTACTAAGTAGAGGTCCAAATCATTTCACATAGACAAACGGAATACGTAAGTGCTTTTAGAATAAGTTAGAGACCTAACATTAACCCTTTTTTTCTCTCTCTCTCTCTCTCTCCCTCTCTCTCTCTCAAAAATACTAATCCATTTTACACATACTTCATATATATATTCTTTAAAAAATAATCACATTTGTCTTAGAGAAAGTTTTCATAACTACATTTAATAACAGACCATGATAATACTTTCGAAATAACAAATATACAACATCGATAACAAGACGTAAAAACTTAAAGTGATGAAATAAAAATTAGAACCACATAGTATTTAATACAACCATGTATTATAAAAATAAAAATCATTTACATGAAAAAATTAATAATGCACAAATAAATACAAAATAAATATCTGAATTTAGTAATATTCAATTTTTAATTTATAAATAAATGGAATTTGTATATACAAAATAGTGAAACATATCACTGTTATCTCTCAGTCGTATATATAACTTACATGCACGTTGGACCTCTACATAAGGTATATAAACCACTCAATCCACCAACCGACCAACCAGCGCAATACATACACATACGTCTATATATGGATACATACATATACATATATAAACTACAAAAAATGTATATACGTCTAAATAATTAATTTTTTATCTAAAACAAAATACTTTGTACAGATTTTTTTTTTTTATAAACTTTTTTTGTTTTTCATTCATTTTGATATATTAAATACAATATCTATGTCTTTACAAGGTACTGGTGGTTATTGGTGTATCTAAGGCATACCAAATCGATCAGCAGTGTGCGATATGAAAACGAGTGACAACCGCACTTTAAACATCTTCCCATCACTCTCGAAGTAAGTGACAATTTCAATAACATTATATTATTTTTTAAAAAATCTATACAATATATATCACTTGGTACATGTGTGGCACGACAGATCGGTTAAGTAAGGTCTCTATCCTCTAAGTACTTGTATTCAAAGGTAAATCCTTCCTTCTTTCGCTGTCCCCATTTCTCATAGTCAAAGTATATATACGTGCCCTGAAAATTTAAAAATACATTAAGCTATTTAATTATTAATTAATAAATCGGAGAAGATGGTCAAGGGGGGGCAGCAAAAAAGAACATAAATAAACAAAAAATGATTTTAAATATAACTTTTTCAATTTCTCGAGACTGGTATTTATTTATTAAATAAATCAAATTGTATCCTTGTTTAGTCTCAACACTTTTTTATTACATCAATAGTTCAACGCTTCAGTCAATTTGGCCATCCTCAAATATAAATTCTCACCTCACATGAAAATTTTCAATTGTTTTGCAGGCTATTCTGCCATTTTAAGTCAAACACACACTATTTTTTGTAAACTTTTAATTTTCAATTTATCCACACTATCACTATCTTATAAACAAACTATTTAATGTAAGGTTATAAATATTTAGCTCAACAATCCCAGTCCGACTAAGTGAGCTCGTCATCTCATACTGTTCTATTACAGTATAAACCTTTTAATGCTAGCATTGAATCAGGAAATTGCTCTTCTATGTTTTAATTATCATTATTCTGAAACTAATATTTTCTATAAGAGAGAATGCATGACTATTATTAATAAAATCTACAACCATTGACGGTCTGTGCAACATATTTTATATAAGAAGTACTAAGAAGATCTTAACGTCAGCCCGATTGAGTGTTCCAGTTAAGAGATATCAAAAAAGTGATCGATATCTCTTAATACATTACATAATATAATGTTTCGACATCTCTTTAAAAGAAAATCTCTGATTAAAATCTTCAAAGTGGAGCAAAATTACAGCAAATAAATAGTTTTAACTATTTTTATTTTGACACCACCCCTGACCATCTTATTCATAATTTGAAATAATACATTCAATCATTTATACATATATTTTACTTATATATTTCATTACCTATATATACGTTTTATTTCCCACCCTTTCTATCACTTTATTTAAAATAATTTACATTTTGTACATATATTTACTAATATTTTCATATATATTTTATTATTTATTCCTTCCTTTTACTTAATTCTGTTATAATTTTTCTCATACGGCCTTTATCTTCTTATAATACTTAGATTATACATGTCTTTCAATACTACTTAGGTATCTAATCATTCTGTATATCCCCTAATTAATTACAGTTGTTATTTTGTTTTTGATCTTAGCCCCGATGAAGGCTAGGAATTCAGGCTGAAACGTTGGGACTAATAAACAAGTTTTTACTTAGCTGTGTTCTTCACTGACCGCATCCCCCAATCAACTTCTCCTTATATATATATGTGTGTATATATATATAT
>NW_027109364.1:360559-367203 GCF_000696795.3 Halyomorpha halys
CTTTAATTTGAGTACTAATAGACATTTGTACATCAAATGGTTATTGAGATATAGATTTCTAAAAATGGATTCACTAATTACTGATATTTCAGAACATTTTTATGAAATGTTGCTTTTTAAAAAGCTATATCTCGAGAACTATGGGGCGCAAATAGCTCTATTATGGCTCATATTTCAGTAAATGTACTCTTCTTTAAATAATGTTATTTTAATTTTCTAGTGTTGTTGGTAGTTTTTAAGATATAGAACTAGAAACGAAAAATAAATGTTTTTATAAGGTTTTGAAAACAGCTGCCATTTTTTATTCTCCCTACCTATACTTGGCAGACTCATTAATTTTGACTAGTAATTATACATAGTTTTCATTAAAGTAATTAAAAATTGGGGTGAGATAACTGCCTTTTTTTTCTTCCCGGCTCTTGTACCATATAAATATATTTCTTTTTAGTATTACTTTTATTTTTTTTTGTTACAAATAAAAACTAGGAAATGGACAATACAGCTGAAATTTTCTTGTAAGATATTTCTTAAGCCAGAATATTAATTAATTTCATGTAGAAATGATACCAATCTGCTAATTAGAATAGAATAATCAAATATATAATTAAAAAAATTAATATATACCTGCTCATACTCTTCATTTATGAGTTTCGGCTCCTCATGACGCTGAAACCACATCATGTATTTAGTATGGAACCTCCAAGACTGCTTTTTAAGAGCTTTCGCAGCGAGGTACTGGGCCTTACTTCCTTCCATATAGTAAAAGATAAAAAAGAGAGTTTCCGTCGACAACCTCTGGAAAAATTCTAATGTATCTGAATGAGGAAGGGGCACCTGAAAACAGAGAACAAAAAATATCAATTAGTAAATATTAAAAAAATAATAAATATTTTTGTTTATACATTAATCTGTAATGATAGATACCTAAATTAAATGGATTTACAACGAATATATAAACCTCATTTGGTCTACTAATAAAAACTGACTTAATACAAATTATAAGAGAGATGTACGAGAGGAACACTACCAAGAGTTGGGTCTTACCTTTCCAATGAGTAAAGGCTGACTCCAGGGATGTCTTACATCTCCCTTCTAATTCAAAATTTATTTTAAAATGCCTGAAGAGATAGAACAATTAAAATGAGTGCCTGAAGGACAATTACCACGGGAGATAAACTCGTTAAAAATAAATGATAGAAGATGATGAGCTGGACCAAGGAAAAACTGAGACAATAAAATAGAGGAATCCTTAGCAGGACACAGTCTGGGCTGGGCGAGTTACAAGCGCCAACTTTTACTCAAGACTGCAGTGGTTTTAATCAGGTCTGGGGATCAACTTCTTTTTTTGTGGCAGTCCCACGAAACATTAATTACTTTGACTTTGGCTAACTGGTATATGGTGGACGCTCATGTAATCATGAATCTAAACTTAAACGGCTTATGAATTGTGCGTGCAGTACGATTTATTTACAGGATAATTAGAGATATAACACATAACCCAGTATTATGCCAAGCTGAAGTGGCTCTATACATCCTTCCGATGACAGTATTTTTTAGCTTCCTTTATATTCCAAGTAATTAGTACTCAACGCCCCTCCCATGTCCTTGAAATTCTGCAATTCAAATTCTCAGTCTATCCTGTACTGCCAATGAGTACAAATACTGTAGGTCCTGTTTATCTAACAACTACCCTCCACATCACGGAACTGCTGCATTTGATAAATCATTTTTTACACGAGCTGCATTTCAGTGGAACTCCATTCCCCCTAACATACACTATGTACCAACCCTTCCCTCATTTAAAACCCTACCTCTTACTTCACCCATCAAATAAAATATAATAGTACAGATATTTTGTAACTACTTTTTTGTTTAGTTTTTTATGCATTTATTCAGTTAGTTTTTAATTTTTTTTCTTCTCTAAATTTAAAATTATGTACATACAATTTTAATATTATATTGTTTATATATACAATATTAATATTATATTAACTCAATAAAATATGAGTTATAATTAAGCATAGCCACACTGTTTTTGGCCCATATGTGTTATTGTAACATTTAATTATAACTTATATACAGAGAGAAAAAATAAATAGATTAATTAAAAAACTAACTGACTAAATAAAAACAAAACAAAAAGTTAATTACAAAATATCTGTACTATTATAATAATAGGTCAGATTGGTGAAGCAAAAGGTACTTAAATATAAGGAATTTAAACGAGGGAAGGGTTCGTACATGACGTATGTTTGAGGGAATGGAGTTTCAGAGATAGGCAGCTCAGATAAAAAACGATTTATCAAACGCAGCAGTTTGGTGAGGTGGAGGGTAGAAGTCAGATAAACAGACCTGGTAGTATGGGATTGGACTGAGAATTTGAATCGCAGGTTTTCTAGGATATAGGAGGGGCGTTGACTACTAGTTACTTGGAGTAGAAAGGAAGCTAGGAAATACTGGCATCGGAAGGATGGATAGAACCACTTCAGCTCGGTGTAATTATTTATGGGTTATTTGCATATCTCTGATGATCCCGAAAATAAACTGTACTACGCGATTCATAAGACGTTTATTTGAGATTAACCGAGAGTCCACCATATACCAGGCAACCATAGTCAAAGTGGGGGAAAACAAGAAAGGAAACTAAGAGTTGACGGGTTTTAAGTGGAAGGAAATAACGTATTCGATTGAATTGCTTTAAGGTAACTATGGTTCAACGGGAAATTTGGGCAATGTGTGGTTTCCAGGATAAAGTTTGATCAAAAGTGAACCAAGATTTTTGACTGACGTATGGAATGAGATAGCAGTATCGTTTAGGGAAAGGTCGGGGGATCCTAGGATAGATTTAAGGAGAGAGGGAGATCCAATCATGATAGCTTTAGTGTTTTCGGCATTTAACGTAAGTTTATTGTCAGTTGCCCAAGTGCTTATACTATTGACATCTTCCTGTAGTTTTAGAATAGTATTTGAGGCGTCATGAGGATAGAAGGAAAGGTAGATTTGTAAGTCGTCTGTGTATATATGATACTGGGAATGCTGGATGGCAAGTGGAAGATCATTGACAAAGATAGAGAAAAGAGTAGAAATAGGGCGGTTTTTGGTTTTATTCAATGGACGGACAAGTGCAGTTTTCCAATCAGAGAAAACTAGATATTTATTTTATAAGAGAAATAAAAACAAAAATTGTACACACTAAGAGACAGAAAATTATGGACAAGATGAGAATAAATAAAAATAAAAATAATAAAAAATAAATCAGAAATAATAATTTTTTTTTTCTCTCTCGACTACTCCTAAATATATAAATAACCTCCGGCCATTTCGCCTTTCATTATTTTCTACAGCCACCTTTACCTCAAATATTTTCTCATAGTAATCTATTTTGCATTAGTTTTTAGTTAGTTAGTGCATTTCTTCTACTTGACTAATTTTATCTTAACAGTTTTTCATAGATATTTGTATTTGCTGGTAACAAGTTTCCGCTTGGTTTAACACATTTTTTGCCAGCTCATTACCAGTCCAGTTAAGACCAAATCACTTCAGACAGAAACTCAGTCTAAAAAGCAAGTAAGACACTATTTTTTTTTTTTTACATTTCTTCCTTTGTTACTTCTCATTCTCCACTGTTCCTTGTTATTCACTTTTCCAGACATTCAATATTTGTTTTTATCTTATTTTTTTGACTCTTCTATAATAGTAAACATCTTTTATCCATTGTAACATATATCTGTTTTCTTTCTTGCCCATTGTATCATATATATTTCAAATTGATTTAAATTGTTTTTTATTATTTTTTGACATTACTTACATGTCTTATTATGTTAATTATTACTCATCATTTACATTTTCTTCTGCAGTTTATTTCTTTATTTACTTGAACACTGTTTGTTTATTAATCTTTTTATCCTTTATTTTGTATAATTTTAACCCCTATAAATTAGATTATTATCAATCAACTACTATATACTTAATTTATTTTTAATTATATTTCCAAGTTAGTTTATTATTATTTTTTAATTTCTCTGATTTATGGGTTGTTATCTCGTTTTTTGTCTTTTCAGCCCTCATGAAGGACTGAAATTCAGGTCAAAGTGTGGGCAAAAATCAATATACGAGTATTTGTGCTGACCGCACCCCCAACTATTTTCTCCTATTTCTCTACGGTCAACTATCAATGCTTATTTATTTTTTTTTTTTCTGGCCAAGACTCCCATTGGAGTCCTATAATCCTAACCATGGTTGGAGGTCTAAAGTTCTTCATTTTGTCGGACCGCCACTCAATGAAACAAGTCAACGTCCCAGGCTAGATTCGAACCGGCACCGCCAATAGACATCAAATTGGTTAAGACTGTGTCTTAAACACTGAGCTACGGGTGGCCCATACTTCTTCTTATGTAACTTTTTCACTTATGTTTATGTAATATTTTAACCCCACCTTATTTTAAACATATTTTTAATTGTTTTTATCTTTTTTAGCCCTGCAAAGTCAGCAAATAAATAGTTATTAACTATTTTTAGTTCTTTTTGAGTGTAGCCCCACCCATCTCCTTCATATTTTGGAAAAAATACAATCAATAATTTAAGTATAGGAATATAACCATTCAACGGCTGGCCACCTCCCCGCTACTCCTCCATGCTTCCGCTTTATTGTCGCCTTCTGTTCAACCTATCGCTTTGAACAGGTAGCTGGTCCTGATTTGTTCTATGCTCATTTATTATCATCATTATTAATTTTATTTACATTTATTCTTTCATGACCTTTATTTAATCTCAACTTTCTTCTTCATTCTCCGTCTGTTAGTGTGTTTAAATTTTGTGTTAAAATCTGTCATTGGTTACTATAATAAATTTGACTAGTTGAAGTTCTATACAATTAGACATACCTGATGATAATACACCGGCGTGACGCAAGGTGTACGTGGCAGGTACTGACGTACACGCTCGCTGTCAGCAGGGTGAGGCATGTGATAAAAGGCTGCTTCCATCATCTGGAACTGGCATTGGTGCTCCTTCTGAAGAGGAACGGGGCCCAGAGGCGCTACTCCTAACAGCGGTGGTATGTGAGCTTCTCCTGTACCACCGCTGTTACTATTATTGCTCTTTTGATTACCACTATCAAAACCACCTGTGGGAAAAACAGATAAAATAAATAAACTGATATTTATCATGCTACTTCAGTAAAAAAAAAAAAAAAAGTGTATTTAATATTAGCTCCGTATAAGTTTTATGTGGAAGTTGATTGCCATAATACAAAAAAAAAAAATTATATCGAAATCTGTTTGATAAAATAATATCAGATTTTTAGTTTTTTAATATTCCCTAAACATTTATATTTAATTATTCTATTCTACTTAAGCAGATAGGTATCAATGCTACATGGAATTAATTAATATTCTGATTTTAAAAATATCTTACAAGAAAATTTCAGTTGTACTGTCCATTCCCTAGTTTTTATTTGGTATAAAAAAAAAAAATTAAATTAAATTAATACTAAAAAGAATTAATGATGAGTAGATGGTTGACTGTGGAATATATATGCGGGCAATGAAGAACAACTTATTTATTAGTATCAATGTTCTGGCTAGAATTTCAAGCCTTCATCAGAGCTAAGGGCAAAAAACAAAATAACAACGATATTTATAATGTTAATTTTTTCTAATCATTTTCTAATTCCTTTTAATCATTATGGTTGTTACCTGGTTTTTTTTTTCCTCCAAGCCCTAAAATTCTGGCCGAAACGTTGGTACTAATAAATAAGTTTTCACTTATTTGTGTTCTTTACTGATAGAATCCCAATCACCTTGTCCTTGTATATATTATCCATAGTCAACTATCAAATCATTACTTAATATTTATTTTAATACTCACTTTGTCGAGTTGGTTCCGACGTTGGTATTTCTAAACCAGCCCTGTCTATGACTTGTTGAGCGATGGATTTGAGAGTGGACAAGGATTTATCTGGTGGCGGTGGAGGTTGTACAGGCTGCTGTATACTGGGTGCAGGTGGGGGAGGTGAAGTGGGAGAAGGGGATGGAGCACTGCTCACGGGAGAAGGAGGAGATTCGCATGTAGAATTGTTCAGCAGAGGTGCGGTGGCGCTTGGAACTGGCGTCGATGAGGAAGCTGGCTGAGGTGTCGTATCAATCGCGTTCATACACAGGCTAGTATTTATTAAGCCATTTTCCGAAACATGGCCTAAGGAAGAAAAAAAGAATAGAAAAAATTTATTTTATATATAATTTGTCATTTGAGACTAGTTATATTTTTCAATTATAATAAATTAGATACATTTAGTCTCAACCTTTTTATTAAATTATCACATCACCGACCTTTCAATACTCAAGGATAATCTCCTATTAATTTAAAATTTTATTGCTTCACAATAACATATAAAATAGTTTCAGGCTATTAAATCCAATTTTAATATATGGGGCCAATTAACCTATTGTAGTGTTATTTTGCAAATATGGGAAGTAGATTGATAATGACTTTTGTGGCCATCGTATGAGAGAAAAAGTATTTTTTATTTGTGGTCTTTCAACATTGTATATTAATACAGACTATTACATTGAAAATTAAGTCAGTAAAAAGTACGAATATTACAGCTTAGTGCTTAGTTCCAGGGACCAAGTCCCCACAGTCAG
>NW_027109364.1:368285-368810 GCF_000696795.3 Halyomorpha halys
TCTCCACAGTCAGCATCATTCAGTCAAAATAAGTTTTAGGGACCAAGTCCCCACAGACAATAATAGTCAGTGTGATTGTTATTTACTCAGCCCTAAGTAGGACATAGTGACAATCCACAATAACAACTGTCCAGCAAAGATGAAATAGAAAAAGAAATCGCCCTGTGAAGTCAAAAATTGTGAGTTCAAAGCTCCCATAAACTCTTCTTCTTCTTCTTTTTTAATGATATTCAATTTTTTTTATAAGTAAAATTTTCCTTTTAATTCTTATATCATTTTAATTTTATTTTTTATAATCTGAAAATATATCCTTTTGTTCTTTTTATGCTGCTATTTAGAATTTTCTTTATTAAAACAATGTTTATTGGTAATATTTTTTTAGTTTTGGCAAGTTCATTTGTTTTTTGTTGATAAAAATGGTGAGCATGAATAGGAATTGGATGGATTGTAATGGTGTTAAGCTTTGGCCAGTGCTTAAGTAGGTGGAAACTGAGTTATCTCCCTGGTTCTCGAAGAGTATATATA
>NW_027109364.1:368886-379245 GCF_000696795.3 Halyomorpha halys
ATCTATCTGGTGCAATTTTTGCGCAGCAGATCACACAACTTTCACTTTATAACCAGCTTATTGGTTCCCAAGTTTAGACTGGTGAAATCTTGTTAAAGTTAAATCTATTTTTGGGATTTCGAAAAAAAAAAAACTCTTAAGACAAGGTGAAGCAGAAATTATGAACAAAAAATTCTATTTTCCTGTTGATATAAAACTTCATATTTCAGGGTCCCTTGAGTTCGGAATAAATAATATAAATTTTGTTCCTGCCAAAACTATAACAGTTTAAATAAAGATAACAAAGTTGCGATGGAATCGGAAAACATCAGTTTATCCATATGATTCGAATAGGTTATTCGATGGTTCGGCTCTTATGGTTCGAATAGGATATTTTATATTTTAATTATTCATATAATTATACATTTTTAATAAATAATAAGAACTGTTTTTTGCTTTTTTTAAACAAACAAAATTAAAGGTACTTTCGAGGAAGAGTTTCAGATTTTTGTATGTAAACCCAGTTAGACTATTAGAATAAAGATAATACCAATCTGGTATTAAAGAGCATTTAATTTCTCATTGATTCAATGAGTTTAATCAAAATCGTTTCGAGAAAAAAATCGGAAAAATCCATTCTATAAAGTGGCACTTCAAGTAGGTTGATTTTAGCGAAAAGTTTACTTATACATTTCAGGTATACCCACCTTTAAATATGTTATTATAGTTTTATATGAATTTTTGTTTACGACTAGGCTGTTCACACACAGACCATTTTGGGAGACTACATTTTTTGGAGTCAGGGGACCTCAGAACGTGTATTTCTGTAAAAAAACTCGAATTCTAAATTTTACATGATCTTAATACTTTCTCTTATTATAAATTAAACATATTAGTAAGTGAAAGTAACAATAATAAAAAAATACAACAAACAACAAAGCTAAATAATTTTTGAATAGGAATGAGTCTATAAGATGAATTTTTAATTATTTAATTGAATGGAAACTTTTTGTAATAGATTGTCCCTGAAGATGGCCGAAACGTTGGACGTGTAAATGAAATAAACGTTTGGAGACTATAATTTGGATAGTGTTTTTGAATTATTTAGTAAAATATTGCCAGTCTCAAGAAAGAAATTTAAAGATTATAAATATTTAATTGATGTTAAAATTGCTAGTTAATAAGATTTTTCTACATAAAAAAAAAAAATTGGACTAAGAGATATTAAAAAAAAACAACCTATTAATACTAAAATTTATATATGAAGAATATAAAATAGAAATTATACTACACCATATTTGTCACCTACAATATTTTTATGATAATTTGATTAATTACTTCCAGTAAAAATAATTAATACCAGTTATGGATTTTCTTTTCTAGGAAGAAGATTATACTAATTTTTACAAATGCAGAGGTGAAGAAAACTTCCAATTATATTACTATTCTTTATCGTATACTTATATGTTTCAGGATATTAACCCATACTCATGTACTATTGTATCCTCATATTTACAAATTTCTATTGTGAAATTTTACCATTTACCATGTATATATAGTTTAATTTTTTCAAAATTTAAATAATGTGGTTATACATTTTTTTTAAATATTAGGATACAATAGTACATGAGTATGGGGTAATATCCCGAAATGTTGTGCACGTACAAAATATAAAATATAGTAATATATTCTATAATATACATATAAATAATTGACCCTATAATTTTAAATTATGAAGATGATCAGGGTTGCGGTCAGAAGAGAAATAAAAATAGTTAACAACTATTTATTTTCAAGGGTTTGTCCCACTTTGTAGAGCTTCTTTAAGTTGATAGCTTTAGAGACTTTGATAGAATATCGGAAGCATACAAGAGTCAATAAATATGTAATATTTAATGTATAATATGTAATATATTCTAATTGGAAATTTTCTTAACCTCAGCATTTTAAAAAAATTAATATTAAATGATATAATATGGCAAATATAGGTCGCTAATTAAGAATACCACTGCTCTGGGAGAATAATCGTAAACTTTTTGAAACTGACTTTAAATCTTGCCAGGGCCAAAAATGAATTTACTAGCTGTTTTGTAAAACAACGTAATTGTTCTTAAAAATTCGCTACTGGAGGAATTTTATAAGAACAATTACATATCTCCTGGAGCAGTGATTTAATACTACACTTGGCTTTAATAGCCTGTAACTGTTTTAGAAATTATTGTGAGACTGTAAAATTGGAAATTAAGATTTTAGCCTTGATAATGGCTAGGTTTAAAGAAACGTCGGAGATGTAATACAAATTAATAAAGAGTGTTGAGGCTAATTCGATCTAATTTTATTATAATTGAGAAAAATTTTAATTTATAAACTTATATGAACAAAATATTTAATATTTCTGACATCAGAATGTAAAACAAAATAATTCTTAAAAGGGATGATAATATTATTATAATAAACCCCAAATACAGTCAGGATAATAAGTATGTATGATAAAGATATAAATATAGTAATAGGTTTTAGAATAATTTGATAATATGGTATAATGCTTTACATGCACACGATATCTAATCAGTGTGCTCGGTTATGCCAACGATTCAACTCAAATCAGGAGAGGTTTTTTAAGAAAACATTAAATACAAACTACTACAACAGGAGATCAAGAGTTAAGTGTCAAATTAAATATATTCAACTACTATTCAAGTGGTTAGTTACACATGGAGATAAGTTGGACAGTTATAAGATTTATAGGAAAAGTGATACAGAAAATAAGGATATAAAAGATATTTGATAAAAGTTTGTTAAAATTGTAAAGGAAATAGAGGATATGTGCTTTATGGGTTCGCTTACTTTGGATTTTGTCAAACGCAGTAGTCGTTCTAGAATTTTTGACCCAATTTCATTATTTATAATAAAAATTATATGACTTACAGCTAAGCAGAAATTAAATATCATTTGCTTATGGATAGCTAAAGAATTAGGAAAAAATTAAAAAATTAAAGGACTCTGATTTTGGGATACGCCATTCAAATAATGTAACAAACAAAAATATTAAATTTAGTTATTTAGAGAGGGAACGATAACCCTATTTTGAGGGTATTTTACTTACTAACAGGGTTCTCTTTTAACTTGTCAAGCTATATAAAACTTCACGTAAGAGGACCTGCAAAACTAAGCACAGCTCTTTCTATAATAGAGATATGGAATAAAGGAGACAAAAACTGGTACCAGGCACAGACGGATGCAGTATAAGAAATGCAATCCGCTACCAGTACAGGAGTTAAAAAACTGATATTTTATATAAATTATCACAACATAAATTATATGACTTACAGCTAAGCAAAAATTTAAGATCATTTGCTTATGGATAGTTGAAAAAAATAAAAGAATGCTGATTTTGGGATATACCATTCAAAGAATGTAGCAAACAAACATATTGAAAAAAAAATTCAAAATGGTAATTGTTTGTCAAGTTATTTAGACAAATGTCAGGTTATTTAGAGAGGGAATGATATCCCCACCTTGACAGTATTTTACTCACAGGGTTCTCTTTTAACTTGTCAAGCTATACAAAACTTCACGTAAGAGAATCTGCAACACAAAGCACAACTCTTTCTATAATAGAGAAATGGAACAAAGGAGATAAAAACTGGTACCAGGCACAGACGGATGCCACATAAGAAATGCAATCCGCTACCGGTATGGGAGTTAATAAATTAATATTTAAAAAAAATAATTTATCTCCATGATCCTTTGAAATTATCTTAAATGTTATTGATGAATTTACCAGGTGAATGTTTGTTATGTTGTGCTGCAACTGCTGCAAAATTACTAGGCGTAGAGGCAGGAGGAACAACTGCACCCGACGAAGGCGAGCTGTTATTTGGAGTAGAAAATGACGTGTTGTTCGATTTGACAGTTGGAACACCTTTACTACTGTTATTACTACAGTTAAGGGTAGAATTTTGGGTATTATTGGTGGCAGCATTGCTGTTGACATTACTTGCTCTCACTGCGGTAGGCTTCACTACAACCTAAAAAATAAACATTGATGAAGAAATAAAGTATTTATTTATTAGTATAAATACTTTAATTATTTATAAATTACATATTCAACATACAAATAAAATTTCATTACTATTCTGGAAAAAAAAAATTAATTGTTTTTCCAATCAGTGTTTTCATACATTTTATAAATTATGCTTTTATAAAAATTTTACCGACTCTCCAATATGGTTTTCCTATGGGCGGTTTTCTAATGAAACTTTAAATTGTATGATTCTATTTCCCGGTTATAATGCTCTGAATTAAGGTTTTCACTAATATTTCTGATGTACATTAATTTTAAATATGAGACAGGTTGACTTGAAATTCTATGGAAACAGATTTAATGCTTCTTTCAGTTATTGTGTTTTCACAAATTAAAAAAAAAATAATGAAAAAATATCATTTAACCAAAGAAAATACTGATTAATTATAAGAGATGCACAAATCTAATTTAATTGATAAGATATTGTCACGATTACTGATAATTACGTAACTAGAAATGAAGAGATTGAGCAACGGATCTCAAAATTGATGCCACAAACAAATGTCACTTACCCAAAATATTATAAATAAAAAAAAAAATTAAAATGATAATTAATATACAGTGCATTCCAATACTTATTGTGCACGTCCTGCCTCCCTCCTGTTTCTATTCAACCACACCAAGGATAATAGTACTCACACTTTTCTTTTTTTTAAAGCCAAATGAGAGTGCTACGAAATTTTATTTAGCTCAACAAAGGTGCTATTGCAGAAAAGTTTGGGAACTAACTCAAAAAGATGAAATTTTATTCTTCATTATGTTTTGTTTTTTTAACTGGCTATAAACATTGAGGCTCTAAAAGCCTATTGTGCACCATCCACGTTACAAAAATGTAGCGTTGTAACAACCACAACATTATAATGAGCTTATTAAAGCTTGAGATGCTTAGATTCTAAAAATCTAAGTGAACTTGAGGGATTGATTAATTCAATCTGCTTCGGGTTCACGGCACCACAAAACATGAACCTGAACCCTGCAAATCGGTAACACCAGCATATTATGTGGTATGTTGTCTCCTCATCAGCATTGCAGAAATCTGTACAAGGGTGATTCTGTAAGCTTGAGGTTAAACCTATGTTTATTGAATCTACAAAGCAGTATATTGCTTCGACCCCTACAAGGCTCTTCTAGGAACAGTTTAGATTGTAGCTGTCTTTTGTTTAGCCACTTGGCTTTTAAGTCATAAGCTCCCTTTATACAAAGTTGGGCAACTATGAAACTAATAGATAACATTGCCATGGATACGATATTTATTAATCAATGGTTCATTCATGAATAAGGGTCGTATCCATGGCAATCGCTGTTAGTTACACCTATAGCTAATTTTTACCCATCTCTGCCTTTGTATTACTTTTTGCATAGCTAAGACTAATGCCACACATTGGGTCAGGGGTAATAGGAATGGTTTAAGAGCCATTCTTTGCTAATCTATCAGCTTTTTTGTTACCAGGAAAAACGCAGTGACACCGCACCCATTCAATACTCACTTTATTAACACATGAGAATTTGTCGAGTGCTACATAGCAGTCTTCAACAAATCTGGATAATGCTACGGGGTTATTGTCTACTTCCTTAACCGTTAGGAAGTCTTATGTAACATAAAAATATATTTGAACGTTTAAGAGAAATTCTTCTTACGGAACTTTATTAATTTTTATCATATTTCCGAGTCTGTACCTCTATTATTATTATCTAATCCTTATAATTACACCAATTTACTATTAATATAATTAAATTTTATTTATTTATTTTTTTTAGTAATTAAAAAAATGAATCATCATTGAAACTGTAGTTAACCTAGACTCATAACAAAACATAATATTTCATGTATAAAATAAAATCTGCTTAAGACCTACAAAGCATGAGTATTATATGTAAGCGCAAAGGTAAAAGAAGTGTAAAACAGTTACAAAATGAATAAGTAAATGATTAAGGGCTGAAAATTGAGTATTAGAAATAAGTTAATAAAAAGTAATAAGAAGAAATTTAACAAAACCAGAATAGAGAAGCGAAAGATAGAAGGAAGTAAGATTTCATAACATAACCTGCACAGATTAGCAGCAATAAGAGGCTTGGATTATACAAGATGTCCCACTACGCATGTTCACTTCCCCATAACCTATGTAATTTTTTAAATTCTGATTTTCCTTGAGTTTTATTTTGGTCCTATCTTCTTTCTGAGTATTGAAATTCTAAACCTTATCAGCGAACCTAACTCTGGAATTCCTGAAGGAATGGAATATGTTTGATGACATTTTCATGCAGATATTTAAATTTTAAAACAACTTTGTATTGGCAGCTTTTTCTATATGATGCGCCCTGAAGCCATTAATAGCCAAAAAACTGCACACAGCTCTTTGGTACCGAAAAAGAGTTGGGCATAATTCGATCGAAAATTTATTTGAATAAAAATTACATTTTTAATAGGAGTTTTTATTTAAGAATTTTAAACATAAATAAAATTTTAATCGAATAAAATGGTGATTAAAAAATTTGAATAAATTTTTAGTCATAATTTTTTGACCAAAATTTCTACTGAATAATAATACATTTCAAGCTGTTTTTAAGCAGAACAACTCACAGAATTTAACAGGGTCTAATATCACAAATAAATATTTAAAAAAAAAAAAAAAAAAAAAAAGCAGAAAAAGTTTTCTGATACCAACACTGTTTAGTTAAAAAAAATTATATTAAACAAAAAAGTTATTTAAAACTGTATCTTTAATTGAAATAAAAAAAAAATATATGTTTTTCATTTTTTGCATCTCAATATATATATAAAATGACCCTAATATGTTAAACATTAGAAAAGTTAAAATAAATCAATACATGAGCGTGAGATCTTAAAATCAATAGCATTTCCATTTTAAGCATTTCAAAAAACTAATAACGGACTCTTAAATGTTGGAAATCGGAAAAGTTAAAATAAATTAACAAACAAGTGCACGATTACACTCAGGCATTGACACATCAAAATATTTATTTGTAAATTCGGTGGTTCACAACGGTTTTACATAGCAGAGCCCCTTTGGTAGAAGTAGTAAAATAGTGGAATCCCTTAGGTAGAAGTAGTTAAATGGTGAAACTCTAACCACATTATCATTTGAAACAAATATAGTAATCTTTCCAGAAAAAGCTAAGAAAGGCTAGGATACCTACATAATATCTAAGAAAATCTATGATGAGCTTCAAAACTATTGAGTTGATGTGGAATGACCCATTCCTAAATTATTTTACATAACCTCCGGAGGAGCATTGTGGAACCACTGAGTTAGTCGTTTGAAATGACTTGATTGAAAAAATTATTATTTCTCCATTATTCGTAATTGCAAATAACACCTACAAAATTAGTTGTGAATATATTTTTTTTTTTTTCGTTTTTAATTTCACTTACAGTTTTAAGAAATTAAAACCCTTCAGGAGACGTTGGATTGGAAAAATTACCAATATAAAATAGTTTTAAAATTTGATTTTTTTATTAGGAAATCCAGAATAAGTGCGATGTGCAAAAAGTTATAAAATAAACAAAACCCATAAAAGATAGACCAAAAGCCACAGTTTGTAACTCAGGGAAAACAAATCAATACTTCAAAAATTGTTGAGTTTAGAAGATGGAAGAAAGATAAACATGTGAATTAGTGAACATCCTATACAAAAAAATTATTTCAAGTACCAATAAAAGCATGTATAACAAGGAAAGCTATGTTAGCAAAAATATTGTTATGGATGTCCCAACATCTCCCTAAAGACTAACCTGGTCAGAAGTCCTAGATCTCTTCTCTTCCGCACTACTGTCACTGGAATGATTATGCTGACCAGTAGTCGAAGATGGTGGAGGGGGTGGCGAAGGTGGAGGTGATGAAGTAATACTAGTGGGTGTGCCATTGCTATCCGTCGTCGCTGAAGAAGGCTGACCCACACCCGATAGTTCAACTTCATCTAAACCGATGATGTCATCGTATATATACTCGTTACCCTCGAAGTCTGGATCTTGCGACGATTCTATATAGTATTCTACATCATCTTTAATACTACGTATCTAAAACAAAATGATATACTTAAAAGAATGTACTGAAATAGGTCCTTAATCATACATAACTTCTATTTAACTGATAAACAGTATTCATTTGATTTTTAATTATTAATTTTACAGAAACATGAATAAAAGGAAAGAAAATAAGGTAATAATATAAAAATCATTAATAAAGTATAGGCTCCAGTAAATTAAAGAGCAGTAAAACAGGAATAGTGTGAGTGTAATAAGTATTTATTTAATAAATCAATTTGATGATGAGTAACAATTTGAATGATCTTAAAATTCATTTTTTATTTACAAACAAAATTAAAGGAAGCCATTAAATGATAAACGAATGCAAGTTTATATCTATTAATTTATAAACTTCAATATCATCATGGTAATAATAATGTGTACACCTTCAGAAATTATATTACAGGCAGTGCCTATTATATATCGTCCCTTCTTAAATTGTTTTATGTGATTAATTAATTAACACCAGGAATAATTTTAATTTAAAAGTTATGCTACAAATTGGTCCAGGCTATAAGAAAACGTGGCAAAAGATCAAAATGAATTTTAAGTATAAGAAAAAACTTAAGATCTTGCAAAAGATTTTAAGACAGAGAAACGATAACAAACAGTTATGTAAACACAAAAAATTAACATTTATAACTTAGAGAAAAGGTCATATTGTTATTATACATAACATGTGTTAATGGTTAACCATATGTCAATATGAGGAGAAAATGCTTGGGGGTGTAGTCAGGAAAAACACAAATAACCAAATAACGTTTTGACCTAAATTTCAGGTCTTCATCAGGAACCCGCTGTCTAAAGTGACAGAACTTTCAACAACTGTCTCAAGTGACAGAACTTTCAACTGAAGTAAGCACGCACTTGAGACATACCTTTTGCCTAAGCGGCCCTGATGAAGACCTCCAATTCAGGCCAAAACGCCAGCAGAAATAAATAAGTTTTGTTCACTTGTATATTTTTTTGCTGACTGCATCCCAAAACATCTCATGTTAATCTAAGGTCAACTAATCACACATATCATGTATAACAACAATTTGACCTGTTTATAACTTAGGAATGTCAATCGAGCAGGATTTGACTTAAGTTTAATTCAACTAAGCCATATTATAACAATCAACATAACAATTAGAAAAATAGGAAGTGGAGATGAAAACCAAGATGACCAAACACCAACCAAAGTGGATAAATAAGTCTTTATCCATACGTTCACCTATGCAGCTGATGACTAACTCCGAATTGAAAAATTTAAAAGCCGTGTGAACAGAGATGAAGAAGTGAAAGAATGATGATCACTAGGATACCAAAAAATACAAGGGAAACAAAGACTCTGCGGACAACCAAAGAATAAGTGGGAGTACCGCATAGCGGATCTGGCTAAAAACAGAGTAATCACTTTAAGTGAAGAAGAGGACCATAAACTGAGAAGAAATAGATAACAGCTTTCCCTAACACCTTAAGGTATTAGTATTTTAAGAAGAAAATAGATATATCAGACACCAATCCTAGTAAAACAGATAATAACGGAAGGCGAGATAAGAATCTCATACAGCAATTCAAAATGATTCCTTAACAAATAGAACATTGGGAAAGATCTTAGTAGCAAACTAAACAAGCACCTGAGGTTTGAACCAATGGATATAAAGAAAATAGATAGGAGAAAGATAGTCCAGGTGGCGTTCAATAAAGGTTTCAAAATAGAAACAAAAAACTATTTATTGTTAACCAAAGTTTCGTCCCACTTTACAGGGCTTCGTCAGGGTTGATAAGAATGACGTTCTGATGCAGCCCTGCAAAGAGAGACGAAACCATTAGTTAACAGTAAATAATGAGGTGTAGATAGTTGATCGTAGATTAATGCTTGAAGAAGTTTGTTGGGGAGTGCGGTCAGCAAAGAACCACGTAAATAAACAAAACCATATTTATTTATTTTATGCCGATGTTTCGACCTGAGTTTCAGGTCTTCATCAGGGCTATAGAACAAAAGAGATAACAACAACATTTAGAGTAACATACAATTGAAAAGGAATAGTATACAAACAAATTTAGAATTATATAAAATATTGAATTAAATCATAAATGATAAAAAATGATAACTTTATATAACTTTATAGTACAAAATTTTTAATTGATTGATATTTGTGGAATTGTATGCCATAACATAAGTCTCCCTTCTTGTTCTCATATTTGTTACATTATTCTTTTCCTTTCTCCATATACTACCTTTTCCTATTGTATATAT
>NW_027109364.1:379643-397612 GCF_000696795.3 Halyomorpha halys
ATGTTACTCTAAATGTTGTTGTTATCTCTTTTGTTCTATAGCCCTGATGAAGACCTGAAACTCAGGTCGAAACGTCGGCATAAAATAAATAAATATGGTATTGTTTATTTATGTTGTTCTTTGCTGACCGCACCCCCCGACAAACTTCTTCAAGCATTAACAGTAAATAGTTTTTGTTACTATTTTGAAACCTTTATTGACCGCCACTTGGACTATCTTCCTCCAATTTATCAACTGTCTTCTTCCAATATGTATATAGAAAATAGATATATCAGACACCAATCTTAATAAAACGGATAACGGAAGGTAAGATAAAAAATCTTATACACCAATTCAAAATGATTCTGTTCCAAATAGAAAATTAGATCCTTCCTAATGATCTTAGTATCAAATTAAACAAGCACCTGAGGTTTCACCTATGTCCACATTATATACATGTATAATGTATATATTACATACATAAGTTAGGAAAGTACAATACTTTATCAATGAAAATACTAACAAAAGTAAAATGAGTTTATATGGCTTATTGATAAATGTTTTAACTAAAATATTTAAAGTAACGACACCCAAGGAAAAACTTGAGAAACATGTAAAATGATGAAATACCTGCCCAACTTCTACGGACATGTTATCCAACATCCTCAGCAACGTTTCCAACTTTCGTATGTGGTACCTATGCTTTTCTACTTTTCCTTTTAGCTCGTCCATCCTATCCTGTTTGTCTTTGTCAAGTCTTTTTTTCTTCCCAGCAAGCAATGATTCAATTTCAGATTCAAACTGGTCTTGCTGTAAAAAAAAAAAAAAATTAATGAATTATAAAAAACAGATATTTTTTAAACATATATAGATCAAAATAAAATGAAAACTATTGAATACAAAAATACATGAAACCCAGAAGATTATGTTATTCCTCATCAACAAGTAACTACTAGCGTACAGTTTGCAGGTTTGTAATAAAATATAAAGTATTCTTTATTTAGGAATATGTTAACCTCTAATATGATTAGTTTAGCATCAGACATAGCATTAGCTGTTAGAATCCATAAAAGACAACCCTTATGGATTCAAATAGCACTTAGTATGTAAGTTTTAAAAATCAACTAGTTTTGAAGTCCATAAGTATGAACGTTTAATTGCAACTTGGGGTTCTTCCGGGAGGGGTCCCACCTCCTCATTTAAATTATAAAATGTATGTTGGATTTTTAGAAGGGGATCAGTAGAGAATTAAAAAAAAAAAAAAAAAAGAGGTAATATGATTAGCAAATATAGAATTTTCTAAAAGAGAACACTCTTTGCAGGAGGATAAATAAGGGACCAGGCAAAGATCATAAAAGAAAAAGGAGATATAGCTCAGGGAACATATTCTGTTAATGTTTAAACTTTAACATAATAATAATTATGATTAAATAAACATTAGTTTACCTGTAAATTTAATGCATCAATGGATTGTATCAGCCAAGCGATTATTTCTTCTCTTTCTTTCTGCGCTGGGTCCATTTTTTGTGCAGCGCCTAAACCTTCTTTAGAATACGCTTTTGTTTTAGTTTCTCTCTCGACAACTTTAAACCTTTCCATTTGCTAAAATAAAATTTAAATCATAAATAAATATACATTTAAAAAAAAAAAAAAGTAAAGATCAGATAACAAAATATATTTGATATATATTTACATCAACACAGAACTATCTGCAAACCTATAAATGGAAAAGTGGATATCAGCTTAAACCAAGTGATGAATTTACTGCATCCAAAAATCCAATACTTCATCTTTTAAAGTAATATCTTTTAAGAAAGTAGAATCAAATGAAAGGAAGGTTCCCTGTACAATTACGAGAGCGATCTGAGATCAGAGCCATAACAAATGTTGGAGATCTAACAATGAACTGCATGGAGAGACTGGTCAGTCATGATATGAAGACAAGGAGGTTAAGATGGGCAGGATAAGTGGCTCGAAGAAATCCATCAGGACACCTCTACACAAAAATTAATGCCACTATAGTTGGTAAAAGATCACGTGGGGGAGGGGGAGGCAAAAACCAGAAGAATAGACTAAATCGACAAATATCGGAAAGAACTGCATATAGCAGAGCAGAAAGACCAAGACAGGAAGGTGTGGAGAAGGCTGGCTTGAATGAAAGACTAAAGATCCACAAACTCCGCAGAACAAACTGAAAAAAGAAAGGAGAAACAAATCCTACACAAATTCAACATTTTTTAAGATAAATAAAACCTTTTTCAAGCCAAATTTAACCTTTTTCATTACAAATTGAATCTCTAACTGGTGAAAATAGGATTATGTTTTTGCTGTTTTGTAGTCTTCTCCAAATTAAAAAACTACCAATGAGAGAAGAATATTCCCTTATAGTTCCCCTATGAATCTTTTTAGCAATTTTTTTCTGATAATGTACTCAACCATAAAGATAAACACTATGAATTGAATTTGGGACAATTGTTTGGAAAGTCATAAACTAATAATAAATAGATCATAATTTAATTAAATATCTGGCATTGAATTAATGGTATTAGAAAGGTCCAAGGGATAAACTTAGTATATTAAAGTTCTTCACAAGAAGTAATTGCTAAAGAAAGAGCAAAGTGAGAAAAAATCTCAGTTTAACTCATAGTAATATCGAAGTAAAACTTAAATCAACTTATGGGAAGAATCATCAGGGGTATTCATGATGTGTTAAAATATAAAAATTATCAACATGCTAAATCTTAAAAGTGTAAGATTGTGAACAGCCTAATTTAAAGTCCATAATATATGTTAAATACAAAGGAGCTCCTAGCGGATTTTCTGGTCAACTTTCTTTTGTAACCTTGTATTCTTTATGATATATTAGGGGTAATCATGATCTCAAGTTTAACATGTTAACGGGAAAAACTTATGTTAAATAGAGAAATATTTCCTCTGTTTACCATATTAAAATGATATAACATATAATAGGGGTATTCATGATCTTTAGTTTAACATGCTAAAGCGTATTAAATGGAAAAAACTTATGTTAAATGGAGAAATATTTCCTTCTTTTACCAATTTAAAACGATATAACATGTAACATGGCTGAGAGGCTGTTACTAGGTCCATTAAATGGAGAATGACGTCTCTAAACAGACCAGCTGAGCTTGTCACTGTTTTATTTGTTGTTATGTTTTTTTCTTTTGTCTTGTGTTTTGGATTTTTTAAAAAATACTATCAGTAGCCAAACTTTTACACTTCTACTTTTCACTTATTTTAGGCATGTTGTAATAAATTATTGTAATCAAAACTTAGAAGTAAACAATAACATGAAGTTTTGGAAGGAAAGGTTACTAAACAAGTTGCTCAGAAAATCCACTAGGAGCTCTTATACATTTAACATAACTTTAAATAGGGCTGCTCACAATCCTATACTTATAACATTTAACATGGTAAAACATTTTACATTTAACACAATATCATGAATACCCCTAATATGGTTAAGAGTCTGTTAAATGGAGAATGACGTCACGCAACAGACCAGCTAAGCTCATCACCATTTTGTTTATTATGTTAGGTTACTTGCTTGTAGTTTGTGTTTTGATTGTGTATTAATATTGTTTTGGAAGTTTTAAAATATACTAAAGCAATGAATGACAATAATAATAATAATATGACAGAAATAATAATGACAGTTGTCAATTAGCTCATTTTGATTCTCTTCCTTACAATTTATAAGATAAACAAGGCACTCACTAGCCAAACTTTCACTTTTCACTCACTTTAGGCATGTTGAAATTAATTACTTAATCAAAACTTAGAAGTAAATAATAACATGAAGGTTATAAAACAAGTTGCTCAGAATATCTGCTAGGAGCTCTTATGCATTTAACATGACTTTAAATAGGGCTGCTCACAAGCCCATAATTATGACATTTAAGATGACAAATCGACCCCAGCTCTTGTTAGAGTGGTTTCGTTACCTCTAGGATAACTCTCTCTTTCCCTCCCCTTCCTACAATATATCAGAAATGACAAAGTAGAGGGTTAATGGGCAGGAAAAAAATGTCCAATGGGACATGGTGTAGGTCAATCTAACCATCACAAAGAGCTCATGCATCATGAACAGTGAAGTCTATTTCCAAATAAAACTCTATTCAAGAGATGTTTAATATAATGGCGGTTTTAGGACATAATTAAGTTGCAAACTGAATTTTTTTTATTTTACCTTACAGGAAAAATCCCGACTGAGTCCTTCTGCAATGAATAGGTTAAAATTTGATTTTAAATACTTGAGTACACTGTTAAGAAACCCCATTTCAACTATTTAAATACAGTTAACTTCAAATTATCCTTAAAACTCAGTGACATGATTACCGCGGATGGTCCACTAAAGATGACTTATGCAGTACCAGAAAAAACAAATTATTTCATAGTTATGCAAATAACTCTACAAATTAATTTGCAATAATTATTGGTTAAAAATTAAAAAATAGCACAAAAAATAATTTTTAAAAAGTTAGTTTTTTAAAATAATATGTCACTAGCTTTCAAGCCAAAAGAAAACATATCTTCAATAAAATTTAAGATTCAATTTTGTGGAAAACAAGAACATCAACCAGTAATACATAGACGACTTGCTCTAAATAAAGGTGGAGACTGTTCCAATAGCACTACATGACTTAGGCGTTGTTATATACAAGATTACTCCTCTAGGTTTGGTATCAATTATTTCAGTTACTCTTGCTTTGCCAACAATTTGCTCATCAGTAAAATGTTCAAAGCCAAGACAATCTCATCATATTTCAACCCATTTACAATGTTTTTCCCTCAATTTTCTCCCAAGTTCTCACCAATTTCAGTAATATGCCAGCCTCTTGTTCAGCACCTTCTTTTCCAACTGGTTCGATATTGTTTAAATCATTCTGAAATGCCTCATAGCAGATTTTTACATGCGCTCAAGAGGCTGAAAGGATTGCCAAGGAGGAGCAATCAATACTAATGCAAGAACTTAATTACAAAAACAATGAACGGGGTATCTCTTGTCAATTTTTTTCTTTCATGCCATCCTGGCACATGGTTTACTTTTACTGTTTCTACATGTAAATCTTTTCATTTAGACATAAACCAATGCTTGTGAGACTGTAAAAATATAGATTATATCAATTTCGGACCAATGGATCAGCTACTAATTGCTATAATCAAAAGTATAAATTGACGTAAATTCGAAAAAATTATATCATTTTTATTATATAACTGATCTAAGAAAGCATCACATATCATCTTTAGTTTTAAAGATCTTCAGTAAATCAAATCAAAAAATGCTTTTCAAAATATCTAAAAGATACATGCACCAAAGATGTCCATTGTACTTTTCTTTCATGTTATAGAAAAATCAACATTCATAAAAGAATATGTAAATCTGATGAATGTGTTATTTATCGCAGCAAAAAATAAAAATGCCTGTATAAATTGCTGTACTCCTAGATATGACATACATTCAAAACCTTGTAAATTAATTCTTTAAAAATTAGATAGTAGGAGACACATGAAAAAATTTGGTATATATTACCAAAAACATAAAAATAAACTAATTAAACATATCTAAATGTCTTTCAATGCAACAAAAAACCTAACTGGGAGTTTATAAAAACAAAACAAAAATTTGTTTATTGTACAGATATGAATTAACAGAAATATTGCAGGTTGGGACAAACAATAAAACAGTTGTTTGTGTAACAGATTGAACTTTAAATTAATACAACTTTTGCAAAGAATCTCATCTTTGAATACGGTAAAAATAATACAAAATAGTAGATACATAAGGTGTTTAAAACAACGTAATTGAACTAAAACACAATGACTAACAATATTGTTAGATTAGACTGAATAAGGCACAACTTACACATGTAAAAGATAAAAATAAAACTATGTTTCAGTTTAGAACCCGCAGGAAAAAAACTTGAGTATAATACAGCGTTTTTTTAACTACATATTTGGATATAACGCAGATTTAACTCTGGCTCCAATCGTTGGTTGGCCTAAATATAGGTTAAATACATTATAACTTTTTGTTACTGTAACTATACAATAAAAATTACTGAATAACATGGACGGCATATTTGTAATTCAGTGTTTTTTGTTGTTTTATTTACAAAATATTATTGATCTCGATTGGTTGGATTTAGGGCGTTCAACATCTCTAAACTTTTAAGGCTGTGTTCATAGTAAAATACATACTAACTAAATTGAAATATGAACAAACATAAAAATTTCACTCAAATCATCAGTCTTTTCTGAGAAAAATGATCAGAGAATTGAAGTTAGAAATTTCTTTCGGGAAGTAAAAGTTAAGCTAATAACTTTTCGAAACAAGCCGGATATTCATAGCATCGAAAAATTGAAAATTGTTTATTGACTAACAGGTAACCTTTTAATACAAATTGTTTTGTAACCTAGTGAATTGTGTTGAGTGCAGTGATGGCCCTTATTTTTACCTAAAAACGACATGGATAGATTAAGGTTCTAACACCTAAGAACCTCATGCATAAGCTTCCATTCCAGCGAACTAGTAAGTAAACAGGAGGGTTAAAACAATGTTTAATATGAACTAGTAATAGTACAATTGCTTGACAATAAGATGTGCATTACCAAAAGAATGATTAGCATACTATATAGAAAGTATAAACAACTCAACTACATATGAGAAACACTACATCGCAAAATAAAACAATTCACTTTCTTACCGTTTCTATCAATTTCCTGTATTCCAACAAGGTACTTTTATCTTTGATCTCTGCTGATGCGATCCAACTTTTAATTTGATCTCGAAGCCTCTGAAGCTTCTTGATCTCCTTTTTGAGGTCAGCTTCATATTTCTCTTTTTGGTTACTGTTAGTGGCATTATGGACTTTCTGCCAAATATCTTCAAACGTTTCAACCCCTTCTGTCACTTTTTTGAGACACCTCTCAATTTCACCTGAACAGGAAACAAGATGTATACACAAATTGAACTGATGTTAGCTACAATGAGTGAAGGCTTGTTTATATGTACACTAAGCATTTAGATACTATTGAATGAGGAACTAAGTAAGGTTATTTTCAATTCTACTATTAAAAAAATGGATATATATACAGGAATTTATTCAAATATGTCAACTCAAAAGCGAACTGTTAGGTTATGTTCCGAGTATAAACACGAGATTTAAAGTGAGCAAATATACAAATAAGCCTAAGTAAACTTTCAAAAGAATATGCCCTGGCACAAAAAACGTTAACAACCGCACAAAATAAACCACTGTTTAGGATTAAAACGAAGGTTCGTTGCAAGTTCCTTACTATGGCCATAACTCACCTTGTAACTTTCTGGTTGCAGCCATAGCTAAGAAAACATATAATAAAGTAAATCAGACATAGTATATATGTAGCAGAAAAAACTTTCACAATAAAAATTCGTCTCAGAAGTTATAAAGAGTTTCGCTTAAGCTTTGTCCATTAACAACAAGATGGCACCCAATAAACCCATTCGATCAAAAAAATGGAGGGGATGGAGGCTCTCTCGAACGTAAGTAATTTTATTAAGTTCAGCTTGGGGATTAAGTCGCCTAATACGACGCAAATGGTCTACAAATCCTTTGGGTCTTATTTCAGACATTTTAATAAAAAGTATATGAATGAAATTTCACTTTTTATCAATACATTTATATTTAATGCCAAAATTTTAAGAGGTTAGCATTGCGCAGCTGCTACAACCTTGAAAAACGAAAACAATCGAAATAACCAAACAAACATCAGCTGTTCACCTTTGCAAGCAGCAGGTTACTAATCCTAAACGTCTAAAAGCTAAATAAATGAAATAAGGATCTCTATCACAATAAAAATTACAAAAAAAAAAAAAATAAAATGATAAAAATCAACCATTTGAAATAGTATCATCCTCTGATGAAAGAATACAAATTCAAGATTTAAGCTTAAGTAAACTATTGATAATTCCTAACAATGGATCTTTTGTTCTTAACAAAGACATGCATTTTCCTGCAACAAGATAAACAAATAAATGGGATAAAACTGGAACCTAGTGCCAGGCACTAAAATGGAGAAGGGAATTAAAGAACTCAATTTAACTATACATGATATTGCACTTTTCTTAAAATTACATTAAATAAAAATAATACTGACTAATATATATGCATACAATATGGGATAAATTGAACAATTCGATGACATAATTTAAATCATTTTCACTTTAAATTAAATATATTTAATTACCCTTGCAATCCTGACCCATTCACTCTCAGGACTCAAAGGGCAAATGGTATTAGAATTATTAAGAGCTCCTTGGAGTGCCTATTTCATCCGATTTAAGATTTCCCAAACGATCGAATTTAGATTTATTCTCAGACCACTCTTCGAAATTCAAATTAGGAAGAGGACCGGAGATTGTTTTCTTCTGGTGTCTCTGAAAACAAAAAATACAAGGTAAATGTATAGTTTTCCTTAACAAAGGAATATGGACTAACAAGAGAATCAAACACAAAGAGAAATAAATGAACTATACATTACTACAATCGTAAGAATTGTCTCACCAATATAGCTCTATAGCAATGCTGTAATGTTGCTCCAACGTAAATTATTCTGAAATTGCAATCAATGTTTTTTATTTTCCTAAATAGAGGTAAAACACTAGCAATCAATCTGTGAGGACCATGTCTCACTCTTATGATTGCAATTCTGGTAAGTTCATTGCAATAAATAACTGAAAGAAAACAAATATTAATATTAAATAGAACCAGAGAAATTTGATCAATAAAAAAAAAAGTATTTCCTTAATTACCTTTCAATCCTGGTTTCACAGAACCTAATCCCACAATTCCATGCACAAATTTCACTTTATTAATTATTTCATTATAAAGATCTTGTGTGTTAAGGTTTAATGGCTGAGTAATTGATAAACCATTATCAATTTCAACTGAAATGTACCTAAAACATTTCAATTAGTTTAATCTTTGATAAAGTTAAGCACACAATAATTTCATTTTGCTTCTAACACTGATAACTATAAATAGTCAACAAACAATTATACGTCTTTGAGTATATTATGGTAGAGAACATACCTATTTTTAAAGCGAACCATTCTTAAAATAAAATGTACTGGAGATAACCATGACGTTCGATAAAATTTTTCTCAAAATAGTAATCACAAAAAAAACTAAAACACTTAAAACTTGTTAATATAGAGAACCTTTCTTAACATTCGTAAATGCCCTATCTCACTTCAAAGCAGGTTAGTAACCAGCCTTTTCAGTGTTGTTCAAAATATTAACCGATTTTTTCTCCAATATTATTTTCGATTCTAAATTTTCTTTCAAAATAAAAAATATAAACCTTTATAAATATTACAAACAAAGAATATAGTTAGTAATAAACATTTTTAAACTTTGTGTATAAAGAGGGGGGGGAGTGTCAATGAATGATCACTTCAAATGAATAGCATTTATCTGTTAATATAATTTTTCTCCATATGTTATGTTTATTTATATTTTAAAATTATTCTAACTTGTCAGTTTATATTGAAATAATTACTTGACAGTTCTTCTCTTCTTTTATAATAATTGCTTCGTACTTACCTTGCTAGTATTGTGTTTTGAATGAGATGGGTGTAAGTGAGATTTTTACAGAAACCGATAATCTAGATGAGGAAGAAGGCTTAAATTTATTAAAATGTTTATGTATGTCTTTAATTGATGAAGAAGGGAAGATGTTATTAAACAGGCATTTAATTTTGATGAGTCACTATCTAGACCTCAGACAAGAAGGAATTGTAAACAATTTTCTTTTGATGATTGAATTCTTTGGCTCTCCGCACAGGAGGCGAAGTTGTTCGAGTTTGACTAACATGATGAGTCTCTCTCGTTTAAATTTATTCTCGCCTCCTAACTTTAATCTTAAATAAAAAGTAACTGAGGCGTGGGAGTGATCGAGTCTAGCTTCGATTTCATGTGCGGAGAGCCTAACATCAATACAAGTTTTTATTTTACGATGTAAAACAATGAAGCATTCAATTGTAATAAACCTACTTCAATATTACAGAAATCAGTTGATTTGCCTTTTTTGATGTGCCCTCTGGAATTTTTCTGTGAAAGTTCAACTGATGAAGCTCAGTACTATGAGCCAATTTCACAATGTTTAAAACTTCTATTAAAACCCATTTTGTTATTTAAATCTTCAGATGCTTGCCTGGCGATGGATAATTTAAAGGATTTTTATTCTTCCCTAGGTAAGTAGATGTTTCGTCTATCGTTTGAATACTACAATGTATGCTATTCAATTAATGCAATACTGGCTGACACACTCTTCTAGAATACTTATTTTGTTCTCTGTTTCATTTATAGAATATGTAGTAATTTAGGAGTCAATAAATCGTAAGAGACGATAGTTGGCACCCTCTAAGGATGTATGATATAATCGGCTTCTTTCTTCTCGCGATATTCCTCAGCAGTATGATAGTAAGGTTCAAGTTGGTGGCTAGTTCAATTGGGACTTAGGAAGCTCTATAATGCCATCAAAGACAAATATTTATTAAAAAGGATTTTTCTTTATCTTCAGACATGCTACAGAAAATGTGACGATCGAATTAGATAAGGGCTAGTAAAATGTTGCTGAAAAAGCAAACAAAGACATTGGCCGCATTCGAACGCATGATGCTAGAGATTGGCGAAGATATCATAAGAAATTGCCAAAATGACTTTGGAGGGAGGAATACATATCTTTCTGACTTTTAATATGTCCTAGCAAAAAAAGGTTAGAAATATTCAATGAAACTTAGTCCAGTACTTATCACAAGCTTCAGTGATACGGCATTATATTAGTGATATTTATAATTCCTTTTTTCGTACCTAAGCTTAATTACATCTTAAAAATAATTCCTCATAATTAGTTACCAATTTTTAGTTGTATATTGTTTATAGATATCCATGAATGGAGTCATAAAATCAATTATAAATGGAGGAAAAAATAAGCTAGAATATAGATTTTGTTTCAGGTAACTGCTTACACGTCGTTGCAGACACTAAAATCGAATCCACAATCCTCGATGTCATACTCTTCCTCATAACATATAAAGAAAAGAAACCAGAGGAAGTGACTCTTGAACTTCGACTGGAAGCAGTTGAAAATAGTTTTCTTCCAGAAATTATCGTTGCATTAATGTATTTCGTACCAGATGAGATATACCACCCTCTTCTCGAAATCATGTACCAGCTTAGTTTGCAGCCACCTATTGGTCAGTTTTATTTGGTTCTTATTTCTATTATTTTTCGTTTTCGCTCAGTAAAAATATGTTGAGGTTTGTCCGGAAAGTAAAAAAAAATATTGTTTTAAATTGAATCACATAATTCAATATTCATTCCTTGCCAGGGGGACTCGTCCTTCGAAGTCTTGTTTAATGGCCTCCGCGTTACTCAAAAACAACTTCTTGCGTTTCGGGGAGCAGGAAAAGTCACATGGTGTCAAATCAGGTGAATTAGGATGCCGTTTCGCCATGGTTATCGATTTTGAGGCGAAAAAACACGCACAACTAGCCAAGTGTGCGCAAGAAGGTTGTGATAAAGGACACACCCTCCTCCATTTCTCGGGCGAAACTAGTTCGAACCCAAACCATACGCGCCTTGAGCTTTCTGAGAACGCCTCTAAGCAGATTTTTACTGGTCCGGAGGGGCAAAAAGTGGAAATTTCCTAAATTCGTCCTCAATTTCCGTGAATTTTTTATTCTTGGCTCTCCAACCTGCTCCTATTCTCTGTTTTGGGACTTGAGTTCTATATTTAATTTTTTGAACCAAAAATCATCTCTTGAGATGGCCCTATTGAGAATGTTAATAACGTCTTCAGCACTCAACAGTCCCCACAGATTACCAACCACTTTTATTTTTGTTCTGAAAATATAATCTATGGAACGACCTGATTGGGGTTGGAAAACACTTCACCAAAGCTGGTAGGTATTATTAGGAATTTCCTTGAGTAGAAAAACAGTTGAGGTGTATCTCCTGGTGTGCATCCATTATCCTCATAACAACAGTATCCTCTGAGGTATATCGCGCTCAAGCGTTTCTAGGAATTTTCAACACGAACTTTCTTGGCAAACCATGTATAATTAAATCTCCGGATTATAATAATTGAGAATTTCATTTTATAGCGAACTTATTCCAATCATTGGGGTGCATGGATTTTTGGATAAGAAAGGTTTCCATCAGGCATACTTTGAGTATAAGAGAAGCCTTTATAAAAGAAACCACGAGTAATTTACTTTGGTCAGTACTACGCTGTCCTGACACATTTGGAAACGAACCTACTTTGAATTCCCAATCTCTGAGGTATTTTTCGTGAATTTATGTAGTTGATTTAATATGACGACAAAATGTTGCATATTGTAAAGATTTTAATGTTTCATTACTTTTTTTTTTAAAGTATTATGAGGGGTTGGCTGAGGAGGGAAGTTTTATTCGGACAGAGATATCAAAGAAACAATATCGCTGCTTTAGTGTTACAAGCTTTGATAAGCATACCGAAATTGGAAATTTCAAAATCTGGCATTCTAGCAGGTAAAGTATATTTATAGTTTATTAAATCATTATGCTTGAAAAAAATTAAACAATAGTTAACGTCATACAAAGACATAAACTTCGTAAGTAGGTGTCGATGTGGTTGTGTATAATAGGTCCTGCCTCTGATTTAAGAAGTGAGGTACTCTACATCAAGAGGCCTCGGCACTGTTTGTTCAGAGGTTAGATAGCTGGAGGGGGGAAGGAGCATACTCCCCAGGATGTATAATTCGCACCATAAGCTATGCGCTTACGGTCTTGAAGGGTACAAGTCCTTTTAGTATTCGCTTTAAGTCCTTGCAAGAATGGAAACTCCACTCCATAAGGTGTTCAATATGGTTGTGAAGATACAGGTTCCACTGCAGGTCCTGGTGAGAGGACAGATCCAAGTTAAAGGAGAGATCAAGAGAAGTATTATTAAACTTTTGTACATATAGTTCTACTGTTCTATCTCTGCTTTCAACTTGTTAATTTACTTTTTTTTTTTTTGTAGTTCATGGAATATTAACAGTGGGTAGGTAACATCCCTAGGTTTTCTGTTATCTACATGTAAAGGTATTCGCCAGTGGTCATAATTCAACAATTGTTTATACAGTGGTATATTTTAGCTATATTGTAAGCATACTTCGGGGTTTTCGTTATTTCCAAGAAAAAATAACGTAGCGCCTAAGGAGTAATTCTATATTGTTTTGTCTTTTTTTCCTTTTGCGATTATTTTTATTTCTTATTATTTTCCTTTAACTCATCCCGTTCTCCGCTGAGCGTGAGCAACTATAAATGATAAACATATAAGGGCAACTATAAACGATAAAGGATAAGTCAAAATTTGTGGTTATAAGTGTTAGCTTTTAGAAGTTCAGAAGACTATTGCAATCTTTATTGATTCTAATAAAATATTTATGGATATTACAACATATAGCACGGTTATTATATTTGTACAATTGAAGTGTTTACAAGAAATAATACGTATAGTTGGCTTACAAGCGAAATACACCAAGTCGAAAGCTGAAGTTTTGAGATATTTCATGGCATATTTTTTTTTCTCTAATATTATGGAAATAGTAATTTTATTTTTTATAGGTATATTTTTATTATATAAATAAATTCTTTGGAGTTTAATCTTTTTTGACATTTTAGACTGGAGAAACCAAATAACTCAGAAATAGAAAATGAGGTGTTATGAGCTGACTGTAGATTAATATGAGAAGATGGTCGGTAGTGCGGCCAGCAAATAAACCAGTATTATCTATAGGTTAGAAAAGCTCGTGATAGCATAGCTAAGAAAAGAATAGAACGTGCTCCTGACGAGGTATACGAGTTAGGTGACGTAGTCATCGAAGTTAGAAAAGCACGTGGCAGTAGAAGCTAAGAATAGCATGTGCTCACCACGAGGCATACGAGTTAGGTGACTTAGTCATCGAAGTTAGAAAAGCACGTGCTCACCACGAGGCATACGAGTTAGGTGACATAGTCATCGAAATTAGAAAAGAACGTAACTGTTTAGTTATAATCATAAAATTCTTTCTTGAGACTGGAAATTTTTTACTAAATAATTCAAAACATTATCCAAATTATAGTCTCAAAACTTTTATTGTTTTTACACGTCCAACGTTTCGGCCATTTCGGCCATCTTCAGGGACAATCTACTTAATTCACTATGAAACATATTATTTAATCATTCCAAACACTTCATACAGGCTATTCTGTCCAGGTCAAAACATTTTTATCCAATAAGTCAAATATCCATTAAAAATCACAGTCAAAAATATTTCTCATTAACCACTATCATACACTTTTATTACAACCTTACTTGTAACCTGATTTACAAGTAAGGTTGTAATAAAAGTGTATGATAGTGGTTAATGAGAAATATTTTTGACTGTGATTTTTAATGGATATTTGACTTATTGGATAAAAATGTTTTGACCTGGGCAGAATAGCCTGTATGAAGTGTTTGGAATGATTAAATAATATGTTTCATAGTGAATTAAGTAGATTGTCCCTGAAGATGGCCGAATTGGCCGAAACGTTGGACGTGTAAAAACAATAAAAGTTTTGAGACTATAATTTGGATAATGTTTTGAATTATTTAGTAAGTAACTGTTTAGGTTCAAAAACAGGTTAATCACGTGCTATAACTATTGGGTTGTAAAATAAGTTCGTAGCGTTTTTCAATATTTCGATTTAATCCTCTCTGTGTTTATAAAATCATGTTTACTTGGTCAATAATGTTTACATATTCTAAAAAAGGATTAGTTAAGGTGCTTTTATGCATAAGTTTCAACCGAGAATCCTTATCTTTAGGTGGTATTTTGCTTGCTCAAAATGGAAGAGAAAAAAAATACATTTTCGTCATTTTATGATTTTTAGTTTCCAAGAAGGAAAATTCGCTGCACAGACGGTTAACAAAATTTACAGTATGTATGGCGACAATGCCTTAGGAGAAAGCACTGTCTGTAAGTGGTTTGCTTGGTCCAGAAACGTAAATTTTGACTTAGAAGACGCAACGCGCTCGAGGCGTCCGTCAATTGTTGATGACCAAATCAAAGCATTGGTCACAGACAACCATCACTCTACGACACGTGATATCTCAAAACTGTGCCCAGTTGGAACAATTAAAGGCAGAAGTTGAGCTAAATATTTCAGTATCGGATATTCGCAAAGGCATAGTTTTCCATCACGATAACATGTATCCTTACGTGTGCTTGCACACCCGGCAGAAATTATTGGAGTTTAGCTGGGATTCACCAGACCTTGCCTCAGCAGATTTTCACTTATTTTGGGCCCTTCAAAATTCTCTGAACGGGAAGCACTTTAATTCGCAGGACTGCAAAACGCACATGGAGGAGTTCATTGCGCAAAAATCCGTGAAGTTCTGGATTAAACCTCCGTGGAGGACGGAATTAAAAAATTATCTGAAAGATGTCAACATGTAATAGATCAAAATGGGTCATATATAATTGTTTAAAAATATTTGCAGGAATCTGAAGTTTTATTGAAATCACCATTAAAAAGTACCATGAACTTATTTTACAACCCAATAGGTCGATGACGTGTAATAAAGAGTAATTGGTATGAAAGAGTCCAACGAGGCAATTGCTTGGAGTTCAGAGATGAGCGGCAAAGAAGAGAAAAGTAGTTTTCTTCAGCTAGCCTTTAGTTCAAAGCCTAACCCAGAGTTTTCAGCACCATAAGTATCCCTGAGGATGCAGATCAACCTCATGAAGGTTAGAGGTGCAAAGATTTAGAGATACAAAGAGAAGCCCTTAGAAAGATTTTTACAGAAATGGAAGACCTGGAGACCAGCTGCATCCTGAGTCTACAGACATTAAGGGCGCAGAAGGAATAGGCCAAAGACCATTTGCCAAGTTGGGGGGAGGAAGAAAAGATTAATATGTTGCCATAATCGGTTGCAGGATAAGGAATTTCTAGACGGAATTCGAGAAAGAGTGGCCGCTGGAGTCCTGGAGGGCCCGCTGTCCGTAATTGACTAGGGAATAATCGATACAAAAGAGATAAACCTGGCTGAAAAAGACCCTGGCAGAGAACAAAAGTCCTGGGACATCACATCGGGTGATGCAATCGCCGGGTCATAGTGGCGCTCCTGCTGCTTCCAAATCATCTGTAGAAGTTAGAGGTATGGAAAACGCCACCGTAGATTCTACTGACACCAGAAGAGGGGTCCACTTCAAGGAGTCACAGGCTGGACTTTCTGGGCTGAAGCCAAGAAAGATTTATACAGCTCCAATGCCCTTCATAGAAGGTTGTATAATCAAGAAAGGGAGAGATATATCCGCCGAAAAGTAGGGGGAAGAAGAGGGCTTCGTCGTTGGAAGGAGCACTTAACCCAGAAGATCAAGATAAGCCAAGTGAAGGGGAAAGAAAACTTAGCTTCTCGAAGATTTTAAGTAGAGCGGCAAGCTTTCCTTTCAGCCTGTCGTAGGAAACTCCTACTTATGTTACGACCAAGGGTGATGCAAGGTGGAACCCTCGAAACATATGAAGGGAAGTGCTGGAGGATATGGGTGTGGTCGCGGAGATCGTTGACGTGACCAAGGCCCAAACGTCTCTTACAAAGGTGAAAGTATCAGAGGATAAAATGTTATGGGAGTTCTATCAATGGATGGATTCTACACGTCTGTATCATGCCGTTTACTTGTTGTAAATAGTTTAATACAGTTATAGATATCAACAAATGAGTTAAAAAAAAAGATTTCACATTCGATTATTATATACCGTTCAGTGCCAATTTAATTAGAAACCATCGCCGGCTAATTAATTGTTGGTTGTTAGTAGTGGCTAGCTTACCATATCCTCCTTCGAAAGGAAACTGATGCTAAAAAGGGGAGAGTTGACCACGCTCTCGGTGCCCAGGTTTACATAGAGGTAAATAGAAATTTCTCTAATTTATCAAATTGTCTGAAAAACAGTTTGTCATTACAAAAATGAACTGGAAATAAAATAAATTCTATTTCTAGTAATTTTGTAGATAAACAATTATAAATTCATTCAGTCGTTCGTGAAAAATTCATTCGAAACTCAACTTAGTAATGTACTCTAATATAGAAGGCAGCACCCGGTGATTGGCTCTGTATTTATAAGGCCCACCTATTTGGCTTCACTTTTAAACTTTACGAACTGTTAAATTACCCTAATTTACCTCTTTTTTTTTTTTAAATTATCCAGAAAAAATAATAAATAACATATTTGAGAAATTGTTTTGGTACAGAAATGCAGATTATGTTTTTAGATATAGGCTTGTTGGCTTTTGCATCTGAATTCGGAACAGACAACACTTGGGCGAACAAGTACAAATTCAAACCGATGAGGGAGGATCTTGAGTTTAAAAAGATTTTGATTACGATTTTACTAATAATGAACGAAGACCCCAATACGAAAATGGTATGTGTAGTATGAATTTTTATTTATTATTTTAGCCTAATCCTCAATTTTTTGGGATTTATATTATTGTTTGTTATTTTTACAGAAGAAATAGTAATTAATGCCCTTTAGGTCCTCTCAGAGAATCGAGCCATCAATGCTATAGCATACAATCTACACCTGAAACATTGCAAGTGGGCGTGTCAATGGGACAAGAATCAGCAATTCGAGTTGATAAATATTTGCCTTTATGCTTTGCCTTTGTTTTCAAAACACTTCCAAAAACAGTATACTCGCTCCGGTGCAACTATAAGGTATATATTAGGGGTATTCATGATGTTGTGTTAAATGTTATATGTTTTACCATGTTAAATGTTATAACTATAGGATTGTAAGCAGCCCTATTTGAAGTCATGTTAAACGTTAAATGCATAAGAGCTCCTAGCGGATTTTCTCAGCAACTTGTTGTATAAGCCTTTATGTTTATAACCTTCCTTCCAGACCCTCATGTTATTGTTTACTTCAGTTTTG
>NW_027109364.1:397917-398396 GCF_000696795.3 Halyomorpha halys
TTTTTTCGATTTAACACGAGTTTTTCCATTTAACACGCTTTAACATAGATCATGAATACCCCTATTACAAAAAATAATACATATGTAGATTTAAAAAGTAAACTTTAAGTTTTATTACAAAGGCTTCTTCCTGCCGTTAATTACCACATGCTTGTTCTTTCTTTTGAATTTTTTTGGCTATAACATTAGATTTATTTTAATTATATTATTTAAATTTCTTGAGACAAGGTAATTATTTATTAAATACATCAAAACTTGTATCCTTTTTTGTCTCCACACTTTTTATTTTTCACCAGTCCAACGTTTCGGCCATTTTAGCCATCCTCAAGGACATCTCCAGTTATAATTTCTTCCTCACATTAAATTTAGAGTTACTTTTGGAGCCTATTCTGCCCAGGTCATTCATTAATTATAAGTTAAAAGCCTATTTTTTAAAATTTAAAATCATAAATATTTAATTCTTCTTATATAAGATTATC
>NW_027109364.1:398946-419579 GCF_000696795.3 Halyomorpha halys
CATATAATTTAAACAACTCTAACTTCATGCAGGCTACTCTTGATTGATTGAATGATTTTGACTTTGTTTTAAGTGATATTTGACTAATTAGATATTGATGTTTTTGACCTGAGCAGAGTAGCCTGCATGAAGTTAGTTGTATTAAGTAGATTGTCCCTGAAGATGGCCGGATTGCCCGAAACGTCGGACTTATAAGAGAAATAAAAGGTTTTGAGACTATAATGGATAAAATTTGAATTATTTATTAAAATAATATATAAGTATAATTCAAGTTGTAGCATTGCAGCGTATGAGATGGGCGTGTAAGGTTGTAGGGCTTAGTAACGAATGTTAACCCCTAAAATGTTAATAAACACTGAACCAACAGGTAAACGTCCGAGAGGTAGATCGAAACGTAGATGGGAGGATTGCGTTAAAATACATTTAGTGGAATTGGGTTTGGAGGGGCATCACTGGAAGGATGTATCGGTATCGAACCTTCGGGTTCTTTAGGCCTTTATTATTATTATTATTTATAACTTTACCAAGTATTACAAAGATAAACAAAATTTACTAATCAAGAATAGAATAAAAAGGATGGGATACGATTTGTGATATTAAAAGAAACTACGAAACGTTTTAGTGCGATGTCAAATAATAAAATTGAAAAACAATCTTGAGGATTATAAAATTTTACTTGGATATTCAACAACAAAACAAAAATTATCTAATCTTAGGATTGTGAAGATAAATGTGTATTTACTACGTAAATATCTTTACCTTATACTTATCGTTTGATAACGCAGTCGAATAATGCTGGAAATAGACTTTAATACGTAATACAATATGTGATGCGTTTTATTGATGCAGTGTTTTTATTAATTCAAGATATGACTACATTTCGAAATATTCAAATAATTACGTTCGCAGATTACCTTATGTTCCATATTCACTTTTGCCACTTGCCGAAAAAATCCTAGACATGTACAAACGCTACAAATAGTACAAGAGCAGGGAAGAAAAAAATATTTCACCACAATTTTTAGTTGTTTCTTTAATAAAAACTATGTATGACTACTAGTCAAAACCACTGAGTCTGCCAAGTATAGAGCTAGTGGGAATAAAAAATGGCGGCTGTTTCATAACATTAATTTTTCAATCGGAGCTCTATATCTTAAAAACTACCAACAACACTAGAAAATCTGAAAGAACATTATTTAAAGAAGAGTAAATTTTCTAAAATATGAGCCCTAATAGAGCTATTTACATACGATAGTTCTCGAGATTTTAGTTTTAAATTGCAACATTTATTAAAAATGTACTGAAAGATTAGTACTTAATTTATTTTGAGAAATCTATATCTCAGGAACTATGTAACGTACAGATGTCTATTAGCACTCAAATTAAAGCTGGTTTAATGTACTATAAAGTAGTTTATGACCTTTATCTTCATAGGAATAATAATTTTCATGATATCTGCTCAAATAAAATGATTTATAGTTGTTCGGACAATAAGTTTGATTTATGAATAAATAAAAATCTTTATTTCAGAAAACATAAGACGTACAGAGAAGTCTCTCAGCACTGAAATTAAAGCTAGTTAAATTTACTATAAAGTAGTTCATAACGTTTATCTTTATAGGAGTAGTAGTTTTTATGATATTCGCAAAATAAATTTACAAAATGTTAATTTCTTGTTGTTTGTCTTTTAATCTGTTTGAATAAATATATCTCAAAACCCATAAGACGTACAGATGTCTGCCAGTACTCAAAATAAAGAAAATTTAACTTACTATAAAGTAGTTTATGACACTAATCTTCGTAGGGATAGTAGTTTTTATGATATTCGCTTATGAATATAAATTTGGCAAATGACAATTTGTCCGAAAAACTATAAATCAATTAATTTTTAGCTAATATCACGAAAACTACTATTCATACGAAGATAAAGGTCATAAACTACTTTATAGTTTATTAAACTAGCTTTAATTTGAATGCTAATAGACATCTATATGTTACACAGTTTCTGAGATATAGATTTCTCAAAATAAATTAAATAATTACTAATCTTTCAATAGATTTTTAAGAATTGTTGCTTTTTAAAAAATCTCAAGGACTATTGAACGTAAATAGCTTTACTGAAACATTATGTGTATTGTCACCCACTACCTCATAAGGAGGTGGTTTCTGGAAGTGGGAAGGAAGGTTTCTGGAAATGGGAGAAGGATTCCTTTTAATCTACATTGGGAATGCATTCTGAGGAATGAGATATTTTGGAAAAAAGGAGAAATATTCAGAATTAAGTTGTGCTTATTGGGTCCGTCCATAGCACATGTCTTTGCAGCTTGGGAACTAACTGGGGGGGGGGATCAGTTAGAATCTGGCCTGGGAGTTAGATTTTTTTTTCATTTCTGTGGTGGTCCCTCAAAATGAAGACTTGACCGTAGTTAAAATGGTTAGTTACCTCTAGATAACTCCCTCACCTTCCTTTAACGCAAGATGTTAGCTTTCAGTGAATCAGAATATTATATTATATTGTATCTGTATTTTTATTCGATGGGATTTAATTAGTTTTTTTTTTCTCAGGATATTGCAGCTTATTGAAAAATTCACTTACAGGCAACAAAACCTCCGCCTTATTAAAAATTGTTGCCTATGCTTGCACTTATTGATTTCCAATGGAATATCGCTGAAACATTTTAGAGAACTGAAAACAAGTCAGGTTTTAACAAGTAAGTCACTTGCATTGTGTTATAAAATTAACTATGTAACATTTATTGATATTTAGTAGGGTTCTAAACTTTATTTATTTTATATACACATAAATAATTCAAATTATGAAGAAAATAGTGAGGGTGCGATCCAAAGAGAAAAAAATATATAGATAACATCCATTTATTTGCCGACGTTTCGCCCCACTTTGTAGAGCTTCATCAGGGCTAAAAATATACTAAACAACTAAAAATATTTGACATAGTAAGATAATTTTTTTTTTTTTGATAGATTTATTTATTGATAGATATTACAATCTGCCACACAGTTGTGGGCAATAGGTAATATTGATGAATGATCTCATACATACTAAAATTTAAAAAAAATAAAATAAATAAGTAAAAAAAAATGAAAATAAAAAAAAATAAATAAAAAAATGAAATAAAAAAACTCTCTTAAAATATATACAAACAAAAGAATAGACATGTAAGATAATAAGATACAAAAAGGTAAATTAAGGTAGGGTTAATATAATGTAAAAATAATTGAAAAGAAAATTATATACAAATAAAACAAAAGAATATTATTAATATAAAATAAACAATGATAAGAATATAAAAAAATACGCAAATTATAAGGTTAATAATGATTAATATATATTATTATTGTTTATTTTATATTAATACTATTTTATGTATATAATTTTCTTTTTTACTTATTTTTACATAATTTTAACTCAAAATAAACAATGATAAGAATATAAAAAATTAGGCAAATTATAAGGTTAATAATGATAAATATATATTATTATTATTGTTTATTTTATATTAATACTATTTTATGAATACAATTTTCTTTTTACTTAGTTTTACATAATTTTAACTCTACCTTAATTTCCGTTTTTGTATCTTATTATGTCAAAATATTTTTAGTTATTTTTGAATCTTTTTAGCCCTGATGAAGCTCTTCAAAGTGTGCGAAACGTCGCCAAATAAATAGTTTTTAACTATTTTTGTTCTCTTTTGACCACACTGTCTTCTTCATAATTTATTTATTTTAATATTGTTTTATAAAAATGTTTACGGCATTTCTTCCAACACCCTATGCCTATTTTAATTAGTTCTAACTATTAAAACTTTTGACGGTCATCACAATATTTTATCTACCATTTAAAGAAAAATTCAAATACATAATCCAAATGACTGACTTGGAATACTCAAACAAGAAACTAGAAGTATATCTGACTGCTACAATACTTACCAGACAAACGGTTAAAGCTTCCAACCGAATTACTAACTGAATCACAAGATTGTATTGAAACCTGTTTGGACTTCGAGGCTCCCATAAACCATCGATCAATTCCTCTCGTAACTAATCCTTAGAATCCAAAAATCCTTCGAAAAATCGTTAATGATTTAACTTTGTAAAAAATAAAATCATCTATAAAAACCTTACACAATAAACTCATTAGCCTTCCAAACCCACTAGTTTCTAACCTTGCTTCCTCTTCTATTCCTGATAATCTAGTACAAGAGCCCAAGAGGAGAAAAACGTTATCTCACCCCAATTTTTTTATTACTTTAATGAAAACTATGCATAATTACTAGTCCAAACTGATGAGTCTGCCAAGTATACGTAGGGGGAATAAAAAATGCAGGCTTTTTCAAAACGTTAAAAATAATTAATTTTTCATTCGAAGCTCTATATCTTAAATACTAGGAATAACAACAGAAAATCTAAGAGAGCATCATTTAAAATAGAGCAAATTTGCTAAAATGTAAGCCCTAATAGAGCTATTTACGTTCAGTAGTTCTCGAGACATAGCTTTTTAAAAAGCAACATTTCTTAAAAAACTACTGAAACATTAGTAGTTAGATAATTTTTTTTTTTTAGAAATCTTTATCTCAGGAACTATGTGACGTACAGATGTCTATTAGCACTCAAATTAAAGCTGGTTTAATGCACTATAAAGTAGTTTATGACCTTTATCTTCATAGGAATAATAATTTTCATGATATTTCCTAAAATTAATTGATTTATAGTCGTTCAGACAAATTTTCATTTGCCAAATTTATAGTTCTATTATGAACTATTTATAATAAATTTAACTAGCTTTAATTTGAGTGCTGACAGGCAACTGTACGTCTTATGGTTTCTGAAAAAGTTTGTCAAAACTCAAACTTATTGTCCGAACAATTATAAATCAATTTATTTTAGCAAATATCATGAAAACTACTATTCCTACGAAGGTAAAGGTCATACACTATTTTATAGTACATTAAACTAGCTTTAATTTGAGTGCTAATAGACATCTATACGTTACATAGTTCCTGAGATTAGATATCTCAAAATAAATTAACTAACAATCTTTCAATAAATTTTTAAGAAATGTTGCTTTTTAAAAAGCTATATCTCAAGAACTACTGAACGTAAATAGCTCTATTAGGGCTTACATTTTAGCAAATTTGCGCTATTTTAAATAATGTACTTTTAGATTTTTTATTGTTGTTGGTAGGTTATAAGACATAGAGCTCCGAATGAAAAATTATTTTTTTTTTAACGTTTTTAAAGAGCCGCCATGTTTTAATCCTCCTACTTTTACTTGGCAGACTCATCAGTTTTGGCTAGTAATTGTACATAGTTTGCATAAATGTAATCAAAAATTGGTGTGAAATAACTGAATTTTTTCTTCCCAATTTTTGTACTAATGCTTCAAGGTGACTGAAAAGAAGATGGCCTCGATATCTTCTCTAGAAATGTTATTGGAGTTCTGTCAATCAATTACTTGTGTATATTTTAATACAGTTGTATATATCAATAAATAATTTTTAAAAAACCTACTGTAGAAATGTTATATGAGTGACACCTATTGGTAGTTTATCCATTGCCTCCTGTTTTATACCATTGCACTGTTCACATGGCATTTAATTAATTGTTAATATAAATAAAGTTGTAAATTTCAAGGATAATAAAAAAAAAAAAGAATCCTTTTTGTCCTTTCCTAAACGATAACGGTTTCATGCTTTACATTACACTTCACATAACTAGAGAGTTCGAACATACCATTAATGTTCGTTGGAACTGAAATCCATTATGAAGAATCCTTAAGTCTATTTAAACTTTACTATCAGCTTGTACTACAATTCTAGATCTTTTTTTAAAATAAAAAAACATAAAATGAGCCCTTCTATTATTGAACATAACGAAAATTCCACTGAAAATAGGTTGCAATTTATTTATTTTTTAATTGTTGAGGTGTAGAAAACTTCCAATTACAATATCAACTATTCTATATTTTGTGCTAGTACAACGTTTCGAGATACTATCCCATATTCATGTACTATGTATATTATGTATGTACTATATTCTGTATTCTAAAATTGTAACAATTAAGTTATTCTTTTCAATAATTTTTATCTACATGTTATATGTATCCATTTAAAATTCTTATAATCATATTTACCTCATATTTGTCATTTTTATAATTTTCAATTTTGAAATCTTGCCATCTACACACATATACTCTAAAAATAGTTTATATAACATTATTTACATTAATGTCGTTCACTACTGGTGCATTCAGTTATCTCTTTAGCTTAAACCAAAGCTCTGTACTAGACATTACCTCTTTGGACATATCAATACGCCTATTTTGATGGTGTTTCTTTTTATCTCCTTACTGATATGTCTAATTTTAATTCATATTGCAATTTCAGTTGAAAATTATGATTGGACAATTTTATTTCTAAATATTTTCCCTGATTTTTCAGCCATCCTATTTATTATATCGGTACAATGTGTATTTAAATGTTTTGTGTCTGTTTTATAGTATATTCATAGTTTTATGATAATATTTTTAGTTATATGAATTGCTTCTAGACACCTTCTGCTTTCAGGTTACACTTTATTACAGCGATGAGCCTTCCTTAAACCCGTGTAGAATCTTTGGAAAGATTTTTTTTTTTTAAATTATTTATTTAATGTAATTTACAACTGTACAAAATAATACAATAGGCAAATATGTAGTATGTTTCATATACACTTGAAAATCTTGGGAAGGAACCCCTAATTGGTGGTACTCAAACATTAATTTATATTAGAAGATCCCGTGGCCATCTTCTTTTCAGACGCCTCGGAGGATTATCAGGGATTGTTAAGGATGAAAGATTAAGAATTAATGAGTTAGGATGGTTGAGGAGTTTGGAATGAAAAGACGCATATCTGTTTTGGGTCAAATCTGCAACGAATGGGATGTTAAGGTTTTTGAATGAGTTTATTTGTGACGTAATAAGGAGCATCAAGGATTTTACGTAGGATTTTGGATTGTAACGATTGGATGCGGGAAGAATTTGATGGTTTGGTGTAGCCCCAGAGCTCAATTCCATATGTCCAAATTGGTCTTATTATTGTAGTGTATACTAATTTTTTGTAGTGAATGGAAAGTTTAGAGCGTTTGCCAAGTAAGTGTTGTAGCAATCGGAATCTACGAGCAGTTTCTTGTCGTTTCAGTCTTGTGTGTGGATTCCAAGTAAGTCTCTTGTCAAGATGGAGTCCTAAGTATCGAATCTGTTCAACAGGCGTTAGTGGTGTATTTAGAAAGGATACTGTAGGACAGGAGGGGAGAGGTTTACGACGGAGAGTAAAGGTGATCTGGTGGGATTTGTCAGGATTTATTTTGATTCTCCAGTTTTTACACCATTCTTCAATTGATGTTATGTGTGTCTGTAGTATTTGTGATGGATTAGTTGGGTCGTTGTTTACAGAAAGTATACATGTGTCATCAGCGTATGTTGTTAGGACTGTGTTAGGGAGGGTTGGGATGAGAAAAAAAAATGAATAAATAAAATGATCATGATGACGTGCTTAGCAATTTTCGAAACACTTTAGATGGAGTGATGTTTGACATGGTTCACATCTGCTGGAGAAATATTCTTTTAAGGAAATATTCTCACTTTAATAAATGTTCCACATAAACAGCGGATAATTCATCCTCCACATTGTCAAATTAATCAGATAACAATCTTGTTGTATTCATAATACATTTCGAAAAATAAAAAGTATTTATTAATACATTAATCGAATTAATTAATTATTGCAGATTTAATCTTGTATATACTACAAAATCTAAAATTGAATTTACTGGTACAGACCATTGTAAACTACTGCTTGTGTGCAATTACGAACCTAGTCCAGGATCACAAAGAAAGTAAAGGAATTTTAGCATCAGATTCAAAAACCGTATGTACCTTAATCTTCTCTAAATTTCAAAGGCCCTCCATAAGTGATACAAAATTGTCTTATAGGTAACCATATATCTACTTACTTTAGTAAATAGATTTTCCCATAATTGGATTGTAGTAATATTTGATTTTCAGCCTCTTGATTGCAGCTTGCGACTTTGTCTGGCAATGTATCTATTTAAATGACGTTACGCAGGATTTTTTTTTCGAGGGATTGGGTGTTCATGCATTACTTAATGTTATGGAGGTAATGGTATTAACACGTTAAATATCTATTTATTTATTAATGTGCATAAGCTCTTCTTCATTCGTCAATAATGCGTAGGTTCATTACTTTCTGGTTTAGATGACTGTAAACAATTAGCTTGAGTGAACAGAATACTGATATATTAACAAGGTACTAAGTTTGATTATTACTGATTTCTGATCTCATACAAGTAGCCCTGATAAAGACCTGAAATTCTGGTCGTCTCCGAATTTTCGGTCGTACCACCTTCTCCAGCCAAAAGCGTTTAGATTATCTTTGTTACCCACTTCCTTTTGAAACTACTAGGCTCCTGGTTACTTCCTTAATATTCCTCAACTTTGATTATTGCTGTGTGGTTTACGGGGGTGTCTTTGGGGATTTCGAGGCAAAATGAAAACGGTTAATTAATTACTTTGTACAATTCATCTTTGGAGTCCCCAGGGACGCCTCTGTCACCCGATTCTATGAAGAGTTGAAGTGGCCTCTAACAAGTTATCCAATCCCGCCGTCCATCGAATATCTCTGATATCCTTCAATTTAAATCCTCAGTGCATTTTCGCAATACCCACTCACGGCCTTCAGACGTACATCGAACCAATGGAATTCTATTCCCCCTTCATTCGTAGTTCTAATACCCTTCCAATCTTCAAATCCCGAACACCTTCTGTTCATCCATTTCTGCAAGAATAAAAATTGAAAGTTTCAAATAAGGTTTATATATCTTCTGTATTTAATGTTTTATACTTGTAAATATGTATGTTAGCAGAAATTTTACCTTTTTATTTATCATTTGTAGTTTAATTATAATTAATTCCTCATTATTTATTTATTTTTTTAAATTTACTATCAGAAGTTAGTCACCTTATGTTTTATGATATGATATATGTTTTTATTTTATTTGTTCTAATTTAATTATTTAAATTATTTTAGTTAATTATTTTGGTTCATTTTTATCTTTTCTAATTCATTATTTTATTATATTTTATGACGTTTTATAATTTCATTTTTATTTTGTATTTTACTGTAAGGTTCAAAAGACTAATTTTTAGACCTGTATATTATTATAAAGGGATCAATCCCAGAATTAATGAAGATTATTATTATTAATCTCATTAAATAAGTCTTTCAACTTATTTGTGCACTTTTCTGAAAGCCTCCCCCCCCCCCAACCATCTTTCCCTCATACATATTATCCACGGTCAACCAGCTTCTCATTGCTATGAGTATACGATTGTGAGCAGCCTAATTTAAAGTCCATGTTTTAGGTTAAATGCAGGGGAACTTCTAGTGGATTTTCTTGGCAACTTGTTTTGTAACCTTGTAATATTTACGGGATAATAAAATGTTCAACAGCTTCATCACATCATCTTTACTCCATCTCACTTGTTAGTTTCCCCCCCTAACTTTTTTATTATTTTTATTTATTACTTTATTAGAGTTTAAAAACGTTTAAAAAAAACAGGAACTATGAGCAACTAACCTATCAAAACGACAACAGACAAAATGGTGTGGAGCTCAGCTGGTCTCTTCCGTGACGTCATCCTCCATTTAGCAGACCTATTAATAGACTCTCAACCATGTTACATTACATTTAAAGGTTTCACGTGGAAGTAGTTTCTTCCTCCTGGTGAATTGAACCAAATTTAATTCCTCGATGTTCAAGAAAATCGATGAATTTTAGATGATTTTTTGTAATCATCGGTATTGTAATATCGTATTGTTTTGTTTTCGATGTCTCATCTTTAAGTTAGTCTATGGTGTGGAGAGTTGGAAGAGGAGTGTGCGGACTGCAGCGTATCAAGCTCCTAGATCTCTGTGAAAAAAAGTGGGCGCGCTTCGCTCTTAAGAACTAGATTCTACTTTAGAACTGAACATAAAATCTCTAGAAGCCACTAACACCGATATTTCATTGTAATTTATATTGAAAAAGTTTGATTGAGATAAATCGATTCATTTGTTCTCGTCGATTATTGTTATAAAGTTTTTAACTAACTTTCCAAACATGTTTACCAGGACGCACCTTTCATAGTACAGACATTTTATCTTTCCTTTTTGGCCGATGTATGCATAAGTCCTAAAAGCGTACCTCAAGTAGTTACTTGGCGGGGGAAGGAAAGAAGCAACGACTTCTTCAAAATCTTATGTAACATCTGGAGAAAACAAGAAGAGATGAAAGGTGTTGAAAGGAATGAGTACGGTTGTATTAAAGGTAAGTCTATTATCTCACAATTAATCTGTACTAGTGTTATAAAGCTCATTAATTTCATAAATTTTAATTTTAGTAATACTTGGTCACTTTTTAAATAATTATAAAACTTTGTGCTAGGTGATACAGGGTCGAGTGATTAGTTATAGAGGTGTATGCAAGGAATGCATCTACACAGTCTCAATCGAACTTACAAACTTGAATGCTTTGGCTCTCATAAGTTGCTAAAAATGGCTGACCTTGTTATGGCAGCCGCTTGCACAATTTGTCAAGTATTAAAATTTGTAAAGAAAGAGAAGCTAGGCATTGGTCAAAGCGTGGAATTTTTTAAAAAGGGACTTAGTATCAATTTAAATTTATTAACAATACAAAAATTAGTAGAATATGCATTTCCGAAACTTCATCCATTGACCCAAACGTATCCGAAATATTGCTTCAGTTTTCAGACGGGAAGATTGAGAATAAACTGTAACGGTATATAGTGTACGCTCTAGCGATAAATGCAGGTACTTGCATCACCAACTCGCTGATATGTATATTCAGGAGGCGGATCGCTAAACCTCTTTAATAGTCGTAATAGTTTGAAACAATATGTCTATATTTGTTTATATAAGAAATTCCACAACCTCTATGATCATACCAATATACAGATCTACTTTGTTCCTAGCATTACGAAAACTAAAGAGTTGAAATCTCTTGATTAATCATTAGTAGAATATTGGAAATAAATATGCAAAAAAAAACTTTTTATATTGATTAGTTTAACGATTTTTAGACATTGAACATAGTTTGATGGGAAATAAGCAGACAATGGCGGTAGAAGAAAATGGCGATATTTCTTCAAGTCCAGCATTAGTTGATATGATTGGCTGTGCAAGACCGAAAATCGCGGTCGCAATTCACTTGATCACTAGAAGGCACTACGAAAAAGTAAAATTAGCAACTTCAATCTACTGCGTACCATTTGATGATGCTATCGCTCCGGAAGATCAGGTACCTTTAAGTTGCAGATAACAATAATTGTTAATAAAGGAGAGAGTTCATTTTTTATCAATTAAATGACAAAATGATACAGAGTGTTACATATCTTCCATAAAAGTGGTAGGAACTATCTCTTCAGGGCTATAATTTAAACTGGTTTTTAGTTTTTGAATAGAAAAACAAGGGAGTGCGTCATGCCCTAGCCTCCTTCTAAGCAAAAATTACGCAAAAATCTCTAAGGGGTAGAGATTAGGCCATGCCCTAATCCCTAAATGCGAACGTCTTATACCTAGAACCTCTACACGGCGTTTAATAGCCCAGAAAATAGACCAAGCTCAAATTGGCAGACCTTGGTGTGAATTTCCCCTTCATGGAAACACCTCCTTAGGAAACAGTGGGTAACAATAGAGGTATTCATGATGTTCTGTTAAATGTAAAATGGTGTACCATGTTAAATGTTATAGGAGTAAGTATAGGATTGAGACTAGTCCTAATTAAATATTAAATGTGTAAGAGCTCCTAGCGGATTTTCTGAGCAACTTATATTATAACCTTTCCTTCCAAAACTTCATGTTATTGTTTATTTCTAAGTTTTGATTAAAGTAATTTATTACAACATGCCTAAATTTAGTGAAAAGTGGAAGTTGTGAGTAATAATAACATTGCTATGTCTGCTTTATAGATAACACTACAGATCATCCAGTGCTATGAAGAGTTAAAACAAGGAGAAATAATGAGTGAAGTCAGAAGAGCAGTGGAGAAAATTGGTGTAAAGTTGCTACCATTAGATACTGAAGTTCTACATCAACTGATTATGAGGCTTATAGGTTTAGCAAATAAGGTGGAAAGAAATCAGAGAAAGATACTAGAGGAAATGAGGAAGAAGGTATTTTTACATTTATAAATATATTATTTATACATACTAGGGTGCTCCCAAAAGTATGGAATGTATATTGTTAAGCATAAGGGAAACTAGCACTCAAAACTTTTGGGTTATTACTTGAAGGGCTTGAACATCTTCCAGATGGCGTTAGCTTACTGAGCTCATTTCTATGACCGTAGCTAGGTCGTGGTGCTACTGTGTGGCATTAAAACGGGTTTGGTTTGTTGACTACATACCTTCTGAGCCCTGTTTCATAATAAAATACAAACTAATACCATTAATCTTGTAGTTTGTATTTGATACAATTTCACTGACTTATACAATTCTGCCATATATTTTTTTACTTTTAAAATCATGTAATATCACTGACAGTCGTCCCCATCATGAAACAAAATGTATTAGTGCTTGTACTTTTAGTTTGTGTACTTGTTGGACTAATACTTATTGGCTTTCATTATAAAACAGGGCCCTGGTAGAACCAAACACAAATCATAATCACCTGCCTTCCCTATTGTCGAACTTTTATCCATATTTAAAAAAAAAATTTAGACAGGTTTCTTTGGATTTTATTTTTTATTATAACTTGATAACTTCACACTACCAAACATTCCAAAATGATCATTTGAATGATAGTTAATTGCCAACATAGCTCCTTATTAGACTAATATTAAAAAGGACACATGAAACAGTTTTTATGTAATCCGGTTAGTGAAGTGTATTGTGGTACCAGATATAGGTTTGTTCCAACCGGTTTGGGAGTTAGCAAACTGCCAGAGCATGCGCAGTACGTGTTTTTACCTACCAAATCTTCTACTGCGCATGCTCCTGACAGTTTGCTGACTCAAACCGGTTCTTGGAACATACCCATTATACTTACCCATTTTTATCATATGTTGTTACTTACAGTTATCAACTAAATCGATATATTAAACAATAATTAATGGAAGATCGCTGGTTGACTGTGCGTAATTATAGAAAAGGAAAATGGTTCGGGTCCAGTCAAAGAAAAACTCAAATAGTGACTAAACTATATTGTGCTAACGTTTTATTTATTTTGACTATTTTATTTTCTTCATCATATTATATTTATTTTATCCATTCATTCAATATCATTTCTTTTGTGTATTTTTAAAAATTTTAAATAGAATTTCTCCCCTCCCCCTATTAACAAGTAATGGTTGCCTATTTTTAATATTTTATCTAATTTTGTATACTGTTTACCTTAAAATCATTTTCAAATGTAACGTACTTTAACTGTCAATCCCTACTCTTCTCTAGTCATCCTGTCAGACTGTACACTTAGGCTCTGACTTCTAGAATGTAAAGTAAGTTGATTTTATTCTTATCTCCCTTTTTTCCATCTCTTACTTTGTTTTTATCTGTTATTATTTTCGTTTCCATTAATTATCTATGACCATTTATTATTCTTATTTAGTTTTTATGTTTCATTGTACATTTTTAAAAATTTTTCATTTACTTTTTTAGTTCTGTAATGAGGGGCAAAACGTTGGCTCAATCAAAGTAGTTAAATCTCTATTTGAGGTTTTTTTTTACTGTACCCAGACCATCTTCCTTTTCTATTATAATTAATGTTTTCCCAGTCCACCTACTGGTGGACCAACCATTATTTATATATTATAAAAAATAAATTTAATAATCCTTTATGCTGGAAGAGTCTTATGGAATTAAAAGGATTTAGTGAATGACATAAATTCTTCCTTATTAAAAAACAATATTTTATTTAATATCATCAGCAAATTTCTTGCAAAATCTACGAATTGTGCTACAGCATGACTATGTTACAACAGCCTAAAGATGGGGGAAATCTCCCGAAACGTTGCTGATGATATTAAATAAAATATTGTTTTTTAATAAGGAAGAATTTATGTCATTCACTAAATCCTTTTAATATAAAAAATAATTGTAAATAATTTACAATACATACAAAGTGCGTTCTTTATTAGTTGAACTCAATTTTTTATGACCCATTTTTATTATTCCACCTTATAAGTAAAATACAATAATACACTGTGATCACAGAAACCTTTTTTTTAATATAATTATATTAATTGATGTGGGAGTTGGTAGCTCAATAGTAAGGCGCTGTGTGAATAAATCCAAGTATCCGGGTTCGAATCTGGCCCTGGAAGATAATTATTTTCTGTTTCACTGTAGCCTTGAGTCAGTCCTGTGGGTTCGGGAACCGTCCGGCATCCACCCAGCCTCATTAAGTAGGTACCCTTAATTAGGTAAAAATCTTTCTGACCAAATCACCTTGCACCACCATTGGTCTAGTAGTACTTCCTAATAAAGTACTGGACTTATACTCCTTTATGGGTTGTATTGGAACAGATTTAATTTTTTTTAATACTAATTGATATCAAACTTTCAATTAATCTATATACATTCCTAAATCCAGCAATTACAAAGCAATGCCGGATCTGCTAGTTTAATATAAGATTATATAAAAATTAATAATTATCATTTATATTTAATACATATTAGTTTGATAGCTAATTTCACATATTTCCTAGACCTATGATAAGTTGAAAAATCTGGTCAAAATTGTCGGCAAATTTATGATTTTGCCTTCTTCCAGCAAAACCTCTGTCTGTAAATACATATTTATAACATGTTTTTGACTGTTTTAGGAAATTGATAGGGAGCATAAACATTATGCAGATATTGATGAGTATAAACTCGCAAGGGATATTAAAAAAGTAGTAGCAAGAGATTCTTATTTAACGGTTTCCAATAAAATATATAGAGAATGGAAACATAAAAAATATGAAGCGTTTTTGGAAAATATTGAGGAATTGTATAAAGACAAAAGAGAACAAAACTATCATCAAACATTTTATCATCCAAGAAATTTTATTGTGGTAAGTATTTTATACATGAGTGGATGAGGGCCAAGATTTAATACTTTAATCTATTTAATTATTGATATTTTTAGTTTTACCGATAATGAAGCTTATTTGTTTTAGGAAAGTAAAAAATAATTTGCAAAATTGTCAGTAGTACCCTTTGGAATCTTACATTTTAAACATGAGAGATAATTTTCATTTTTATTAAGTACATACAGCTTGAAGAAATTTTTATATAGTATTGTTTTATTTTATTTCATTATTATATTAGGGGCATTTATGATTTTTATTTTTAAAAGTTGTGTTGAATAGAGAAATATTTCCTTATTTTAGCATGTTAAAATGATATAACATTTAACAAGGTTGAGAGTCTGTTTTTTCTTCTTCGGCCAAGACTCCCATTGGAGTCCTATACTACCTAACCATGGTTGGGGGTCAAAGTTCTTCATTTTGTAGGACTGCTATCAATGAAAAAAGTCGACACCCCAGGCCGGATTCGAACCGGCACCGCCAATAGACAACAAATTGGTAAGACTGTGACAACCACTGAGCTACGAGCGGCCCGAGAGTCTGTTAATAGGTTTGCTAAATGGAGAATGACATCACACAACAAACCAGCTGAGCTCCACGCCATTTTGTCTGCTGTCGTTTTGTAGGTTAGTTACTCGTAGTTTGTGCTGTTTTTGTTTTGAACGTTTTTAAACTCTAATGATGGAAGAAAAAAAAAAACTAGAAACAAGTAAGGCATAGGAAAGATGATGAGAGAAAACTGTTGGAGATTTTATTATCACGCAAATATTACAAAGTTACAAAAAAAATTGGCCAGAAAATCCACTAGGAGCTCCTCTGCATTTAGTATATACCACCATCATCATCTTAATTGTATCCCCTTAACCGCTTGCACAGTGTGGAGTTAGATTTGTAGTCTGCACCAGATGTCTCTTTCTTGGGCCATCTCTCTTCTCCTACTTCAGTCCATATCCCACCTCTTTAGTGCTCTCCCAGAACATACATGGTCTTCTTGTTAGCCTTCTTCCCTCCACGCAAGTCTCATACGTCTTCCTGTTAGTTCTTTCCTGGTCCATCCTAAGGAAGTATCCGAACCATCTTAGCTCGAGCTTTTCTAGGATGCTCTCGGCCGGTTTAACTCCCAGGCTAGTCTGCATGGCGCTGTTCCGTACTCTATCTCATCATGTCCTTCCTTCCAACTTATGAAGATAACGTATTTCCATGGATTGGATCCGACTCTTATGTTTTGAGGTGAGGGTAAGTAATAGGTAATCTTCCGAATTCCACAATTTGGAAGAATATGGAGGAATGTCAATTTATTGATCACCATTTTAGTTTTTCTCGTCATTTCCCTTTTACCCAGGAAACTTCTTCAAAGCAAACTAACTTATAACATATACTTGAAATTAGGCTGCTCAATTAAAAGTACTTCCAATAAATATTAAATATTTGCTGTTTAATTTAAAAAGAAAAACACCTGATGAAAAAAAAAAAATTACCTGTGATCTGAACTGACTTTAGTAGGAGGGGTTTGCCTTCAACTCATATGATACCTTTCATAAACTTCTGAAGGGAACAGAAGAAAAATTATCAGTAATGTTTTATATTTTGCAAAATCAAACTAATACATATATTGCTACTTTGCTCAGATAGTGGCATATCTGACAGCAAAAAAGTTTTAATTTAAATATTCCATAGATAGTACGGTAGACTGATGGTCCAAGAGGATTTTTAAGAAAAGTCAGTTATTTTATCTTAAGTTGCAATTACCTCAATGAAAAATAAGTATCAGAATTGATAAGTCTGCGGAATAGGAGAAATAAAAAATGGTGGCTTTTTCAAAGTGTTTACAAAAATTAATTTTTCATTCAGAGCTCCATATCTTTAAAACTACAAAAACCTAATAAAACATTATTTAAAGAAGAGTGAATTTGCTAAAATATGAGCCCTAGAAGAGCTGTTTAGTTTTAATAGTTCGCAAGATATAGATTTTTAAAAAGTCAACATTTCATAAAAAAAGTACCGAAAAATCAGCAGTTAGTGAATTTATTTTGTGAAATCTATATTTCAGGAACAATTAGACGTACAGATCTCTATTAGCACTCAAATTAAAGCTAGTTTAATGTGCCACGCATTATGTTTGTTCTCATAGAAATAGTAGTTTTCATGATATTGTAAATGAAAAGCCTTTTTAAGTGATTCTAGATCCCTAGAGATCCCAGTTGTATAGGTTATGCTGTAAATATTTTTTGTACTATTTTAAGCAATCTGTGTTGAGTGACCAGGACTATCAACTAATCATATTTCTATAAGATTTTATTTGGCGTTATGGTCCTTATAGAGATCCTTTTACTTAATTAAGACCGGTTTCACACCATGTGTGCAATAATAATAACGAGCATTTATCAATTATTCTAAGAAAAATAGTCATCGAGATAAGACTTTGTTTGAATTAGTGGTAACTATAAAGCAGAGGAAACAAAATTTGGCATTAGTTTTGTTGCATTGTTATTGAAAGCAAAATAACGATTTTATATTATGTAACTATTTTTTAAATGTTTATTAATTTTAATGATGTATTTTTATTATATTTTATATTGCGCACATGGTGTTCAATTTGCTCCTCGCAACAAAAATTTTCTGAGTGAGCAGTACAAACGGTGTGCAATAACCTTATTTGTGGAAATTCACGTTTAATTGAGTGATTTCTAAAGTAAAGTTTTTTTTTTTAAATGAACACTATAAATTTAAAAAAATATTTTCCTCGCGGGGACCATGTTCGAAAAAAATTGGATGCCTCGAATGGGTTTAAAGTCTCAATGGCTATTATCATCACATTACACGCTTACAATCTTACTAGTCGTAAATTAACTCAATTCTTGTTTTCAGGTAAAGACAGGTAGAGATGCTCATATAATAAGCATAAAACAAAAAAAGGATTCAACTGCTAGGATAGTTTCTCAAGAAGAGGAAGATGAGATAAATCCTGAAGATAAATCAATCCTGAGTGATGAATAATGAATGATCCTCTTAGAAAAAAATATTAAGACTGAAATTAATTTTTTTAGAGTTATCTTTATTTCGGTAACGTTATATCAATTTATACATTTATTAACATTCAATAAAATTATATACATAAATTACACTTATAAATCATCACTTTACATTTACTGCTTACACGTAACTTAACATAAACGTGTACATACATAAAACTTGCACAACAATTATCATTTCAACTTATTTAAGATTCTAAGTTTTATATATATATTTCTTAACATTACATACGCATAGATGGAACATTTTAAAGTTAATATATATTTTCCCTTATTAACCAGACCGATCTCTTTTAAAGGTAGTATTATTATGACAAATAAAACGTGGAATAGCCTTTAAAAGTTGCACATTAAACAATTATTGAAAAATTAAATGTATTACGTTATTGTATATGCTATAGCTCTTCTTTATAAATCGATTTTGATTCCACATTATATTATAATCACTCATGTGCCTCTTGGAATGTTTCAGATGGCTATGCTAGTAACAGCCAAATTATAAATGTGATAGCGACGTATAGAAACATTTTTGAAATGAATTCATCTTCGTTCGGCAATCCTCGAGCAGCTGAAACAAAATAGATGTTTAAATTGTAATCGTTAATAAATTCAATTAAATAGAATTTAATAATTATTTATTATTGCATAAATTATCAAAAACAATCAACAAGGTTGAGGTGAAGATTAATAAGCCTAAAGTGAAGCTCCTGTCGAGGTGGTTATATTAAATGATCTGACTCCAATTGATAACGTCAGGTACTCTTGACCAGAAGGCCTCGATGATGCGTGTTCACTTAGATAAAGTACTTGATAAGGAGGTGAATAGGCAGGATGAGACTTAAGGGTGCCAGCCCTAAGTTCTCTAAGGATGGTAACCTTGTTCTACAAGGTACTGTTCCTGTAGATATGAAGGGGTATGTAAGCCTGGAGGGTAGCCCGCCGTCGGGTCTTATGAAAGGATAAAGGAAGAGGAAAGAGGTGAAATCCAGAGAGGGCAGAAAAACAAAAGACGATATACATTTCCAAAATTATAGTACTAGAATGTACTGATCCTCAATATAAATTGTTATCAACTGCCTCTTAAGAAGGTGTTTCTCGTAAGGCAAGATTTCACACAGAGACCTGACAATTTTACAACTTAGGAACAAACCTACTCTTGTTTCTAGGCTATTAAACGTCATCGAGAGATACAATACGTGTAATACGTTAGCTTTCAGTGGATCAGCAGATTCTATTGGAATCTTTATTAATCTTAATTAGTTGTAATTACATGTTACAATTATGGTATTTACAATGAATAGTAGAAATATTGTAGTGTTAGTTTGTCGCCAGTAGCAGTTACCCTGTTAGCTGGTAAGTTGCGTTGTGCCACGCCATAGCGGTTTCGGCAGCTGTAATTGTAATGGTATAGACCAGCAGATAGCGTATCGCTACACTCCACATAATCACCAACATTTACTAATGATTATTTTTTGTCAAAGACCAGTAATGGTTACTGTATATAAGACAATAGAAGAAACAGATGTATAAGAAATGAAAGTTGGATTTATAGGTTATGTAGTACCATTTCTATGAGTTTTTATCACCTACCACCTAATTTGCTGATAATAATAGTGTTTCCTTTTACTTCATCTATCTCTATTTTTTCCCTTTTTATACTGAAAATAGAGTAAATTGAATGTAATAATAAACTTAAGTCAAAATATACCTGTTTTAAACATTATAATAGCCTTAAGGTGAAAAAATATAATGTTCACAGTCAACACCTTGACGTCATATTATCTTCAAAAGAAGTCACTTTTCTAGTTTGCATTTAGAGCGGTGGGGAGAGCTCTCACCTTGGATTTCCCCAAACCGTGTTTAGTACTGTCCTAGCTTCTACCTGATACGATCATTTTGGGTTCTGCTGCCTTTAAGGATTTTTACACTCCTTCAAACTTTTTTATAATCAAATTTATCTTTTAAAGTATATACATTTATTTATTTTCATTAATTAATAATGCTAAAATAATTTTTTATTGGTTAGAAAGTTTCCAAGAATACTATTGCCTGTTTACAAATATATCCTTGAGTCTTTCAAAATACAGCACATAATTATTTCCACTAAGTAGGTAGTAATTTAGAGAACTGATTTATGTCTTAATGCAATCATCTGAGAAGATTTGTTAAAAAAAAAATGTATTTATTAAATAAATCAAAACTTGTATCTCAAATAAGTATGACTAACTTATTTTAATGTGCTGACGTTTCGGCTAGAGTTTCTAGCCTTCTTCAGGGCTAAAAACAAAACAAGATAACAACCACAGTAAGTATAGAAAAATAAAAATATAAAAGAAAGTATAAACAAAATAATTGAATCGTTGAATTGAATAATTGAATCGTTGGTTCATATATATTTTTAATTCTTCTTATCACCTTTTGTCATCACCCTCTCACACGCTTTCTTCTTCTAAAAA